>NC_085857.1:5831999-5836999 GCF_034702125.1 Engraulis encrasicolus | reverse complement strand
TACAAGAGCACCCAACTCACCACCCCGATGAGGTCTCCTCGACCGTACTCCCCCACCAGCTCCTTCTTGCCGTTGGCCTTGCGGATGACCGAACGCAGACGGCCGTTCAGCACGATGTAGGTGCAGTCGGACTGGTCGTCTTGCCTGAGGATGGGGGAACACACACAAAGATGGATTTAGGACACAAAGTAACGTCCCTGTGCACAACCACTGTCCAGGTGCTGGTAATGTGGAGTAAGAGTAATCCAAGTAAATGAAGGATGAATCACCGCACACTGGTATCTTTGCTGGTAGTTTATTTGGTGAACAACGCGTTTCGCTATTGCTTCATCAGGTTCACTGATACCAGTGTGCGGTGATTCATCCTTCATTTACATGGATTTAGGACAATTTTAGTCATGATGACACGTTTCCACAGTTTAAAAAAAAATATATATATTTTAGTAGTCCTTCGGCCTGATGCAATAGAGGAAAAGTTGTATTAAGGGCAAGGATGATTAACCTCTTTTCATTCGGAGGGGCCTCTTTAGATTCTATAAAGTCCCCTAAGGGCCATACTATGAATCAGGGGTGGATCTTAAACATTTTCCCCACCAGTCACTGTGGCAGGTAGATTCTAAAATCTACCAGTCACTCACAATTTTTACCAGTCAACATTTTTACATTTATCATACTGAACTGTTCCAAACATTGTAATGCCAAGTAAGATCAGTTTCTGATCAATACTTTTGTTTCATAGGTCATAAATTCAGTTAATGTGATGCCAATAAGTCTTTTCATTACCATTTGCTTAAAACTTTGATGTTGGATGCTGTGTATAATTCAGCATTAACCCAGGCACCTGTAGAAAATGTTCACCTGTCAAGGTGACTGGTGGGTTGACATATTTCACCTGCCAAAGGCCAAATTCACCCGTCATTGGCAGGTGGACTGGTGCTTATTTCCATCTCTGCTATGAATGAACACAAACCAGGATTTCCGCCTGCACTTTAGGCCTAATATTGAAGGTGGCCTCTTTACAACAGACCCCACCCCTCACTAGGTCCCCTGAAAACATACGTAACAAATTGTATTGCAAATGTAATTTCTAAGAGGTCACATTCCCATAGCAAAAACAGTTACTTAATTAAGTCCGTTCGGTGAAATAGAGGACTGTGAAATAAGGAATAAATATGTGCGAATATTTATTCTTTTTTCATGTGCGTTCTTTTATATCCTGTACCCAACGGCAATTGCTTTTTTGGGATGTGCACGCAGCAGGGGTTCCCGACATAAAAAGGTTATGACTCAAAATGACACACACCCGTGTTGCACGTTTATAAATGGGCTAATCATTAAACAACTCTGTGGCCTTGATTGTCTTGATTGCTATTACAAGAATCCTATTGCAGCAGTGCAGTGATAACATGCATGTGTGTCAGTGTAACTGAATGAGCTCACTGTCCCCTCACATTAGTACACACCCCTCACGTTTCACACTATCTTTTCATGGTAAGTTCTTCAGGCCACAGAGTTATTTAATGATTAGGTCATTCATAGACGTGCAACACGGGTGTGTGTCATTTCGAGTCATAACCTTTTTATGTGTGTGGTAATACAGTCTTTTGTATTACACTGTCATTTATTTCCGAATTGTTAAGTCTTTACATAATGTTTTCAAAAGCGGAAGTTTTATTCAGAATAAATGAGTAGACGAGGCCAATGAGTAACTCAATTATATGACAGTTGTGTTAATTAAGGGCTCTGCATACTTCACGTGCGCACTTTGGCGCGTGTGGCGCGAGAACCATTAATGACGTCATCACTTGCGACAGACTATTCATACTTCAAAAGCGCTTTCGCTCGCATTGTCGGAAGTGCCCTCTGCTGTTCATGAGAGAAACGGCAGTATTTTTCGCAACTCGCAGCGTGAGTTCTACGGATGTATAAAATAGAAAGCCAAACACGGCTGCTGTAGGGCTACTGAACGTCTGACTTGTGACTTACCACATTGAAACATATATTTTTTGTTGTAGCCTACATTGCCAGATCATTCCAAGACCATGTGAGAGCATTGTTCTGGCGGCAGAATTTATAAATAGATCGTCGAACACAACGTGCTTCTGAACAAAGTAAACAATTGTTTCACTGAACAACATTTAAGAGAGAAGATAAAATAACTCTCTAGGACATTTTATTATCCTCAAAATGATACAGGATCCATTCTGTAGTAGCCTACAGTAGTTGTAGCCTCTCTTCGCAACTCCTGCTTTGTCTGCCTACCTGCGTGGTCGCTGGTGGCGCACGACAAGTTACAAAAAATGTGGGGTGCACGACGTCGCGCCACGGCAGCTCGCGCCACGGCGTGTGACGTCATTTTGGGTCACGTGACGGCGCGAGTGAGGTCGCGAGTGAAGTATGAAGGAGGGTAGCGCCAGTCACGACAAGTATGAATCCCCCTTAAGTGTGCCTGTGCCTTTTAAACCTACAGTAAGTTATCTCAGACGTTTTAATAGATGTGTTGTGTTGGGGATTGGGATGGCATCCGAAACATCGGGCCATTAAATCTTTGGGGAGCATAGAACAGCAGGGGTGGAGTTATAGGAGGGGCAAGCAGGACATTTGCCCCAGGGCCCAGGGCCCTCCTGCAGTAGCAGTAAGGGCCCTATTAGCCCAGTTTATACTGCGGGCCATTGGCCCAGGAACTTAAGCCCAGGAACCTAAGCCCAGCCCCTGTACCAGTTTATACCGCCTGGGCTAGGCCAGAACTGGGCCAAACCAAGAACTGTTGTCCAGGTAACAGGTCCTCCTCAACTGCCAGGGCCACCAGTTAGCCCTGGTGCTTACAGGTCATTTTTGAATGGGTTACCACGGCTACCATTCCATTTAGAATTTTCAGTTGGCCTGCAGTATAAACGCACCAGGAACTCTAGCCCTGGGCCTAAGTTCCCGGGCTTCAGATCCTGGGCCAAAGGCCCGCAGTATAAACTATGACCTTGTTAAGCCATATGGGGGGCCCGGCCCTAACAGTTTTTGCTCTGGGGCCCTGTGTGCAATTGCTCCGCCACTTGTAGAACAGCATAGTTGCCGCCATGTGTTACTTCCTTTGTGTCGGGGTTTACCTGTAAAGGGCTCGGCCGGCCTCCACTGCCATCCAGTCGATGGCGAAGTCCATCTGACGCACGAAGGCGGACATGCGGATGGCCACCATGTGGGCCGCACTCAGCACCACGTTAGGCTGCTCCCTCATGATCCTGCAGGGGGCAGCACAACACACAGTCAAGTCAAGTCAAGGCAAGGCAGCTTTTGTTGTCAGCTTCTTCATCATATGCACAGGTCATACAAGGAAAATTAAATTACATTACGTTTCTCTCTCTATACCATACACAGGACTAACATTTACAGACTGACATCAAAGTGCACGGCAGGACAGGTAACAGTGATGGACTGGTAACAATGGACAATAGTATTCTTCATATGAAGATAGTTCAGAGAGCTTCGGCGTTCAATTCAGTTGGAACCAGGTTATGGAAATAGAATTAGCTACCTTTATTACAAGCTTTTTAACCAAGAAGAAGACTGCCTCGGACATTTTCATAACCAGTTTCTTCATATGCACAGGTCATACAAGGAAATTGAAATTAAATTTACGTTTCTCTCTATATACCATACACAGGACTGACATTTACAGACTGACATCAAAGTGCAGGACAAGTAACAGTGATGGGCCAATAACGGTAAAAGAAATAGTCATGAATAACACCTCAGCATTTAACATTGGTGAGTGACATAGTCAGAGTGCTCCAAGTCAACTTGCATGGATATATATTCTTTATTCAATTCCAGGGCTTGATGTTAACTTAACCGACCACTGTGGCTAGTGGTTTTGTTGACATTATTTTTCCCCGTTAGAATATTCTTGCATTTAAAGACAAACAATTGATGCAACTACTATGATTTGTCACACCAAGGAATGAACTACCTGTCAAAGTGGCTAGTGACGGAGACTGGAATTGTTGCTAGCCACAGCAAAGTTTTACCAGCATTTGGCAGGTGCCAATGTCAAGCCCTGTTCAATACTATTGAATGGGGAAAATAAAATATGATTTAGAACCCCCAAACAAATCCAAAATCCCTGCACTTTACAAATCACATTCAAAACAAACTATCATTCCTTACCGGATGTGAAATGAATAAACAGAGGGGGTGGGGGGGGAATCCTCCACTCCATTCCTAACAACTCCTGACATTTTGTGTACCTGTATGACTTGGAAAAGTTTACAGTGACCATATGTACACAAGCCCCGTTTACAGCACCGTTGACAGTATAAATACTGCCTTCATGTTATTGTCGCTTTAGTGCACACACAGCCAGCGTTGCCAGATGTGTCTGACCAAATCCCGCCAAAAATGCTCTTTAAAAAAACACCAAAATGTGCTAAATTCCGCCCAAATTCAACAAATTACATTGACTTCTATGGGCCCAAAACGGCTGGAAAAAAACCCTCCAAATGTCCAATTTTTCCTGTTTTTACCCGCAGACGCTAGTCCCAAGTACCCCAACTGGGCGGGCACCCGCCCAATCTGGCAACACTGCACACAGACTCTCTATCCTATCTCTCTGAACAGGGCTCAATGCCTCTCTATCCTATCTCTCTGAACAGGGCTCAATGCCTCTCTATCCTATCTCTCTGAACAGGGCTCAATGCCTCTCTATCCTATCTCTCTGAACAGGGCTCAATGCCTCTCTATCCTATCTCTCTGAACAGGGCTCAATGCCTCTCTATCCTATCTCTCTGAACAGGGCTCAATGCCTAGACATGTTCTCATTAGTCTAGATTGGAGCTCTGATAAGTCACCTGTGATCACTATGTGTTGCAATGTATTCACCCCGCCGCCTTTGTGAGTTTTGAGACGTTTCAACTGGGACAGAGACTGCCAACTGTGATCACAAGGCGTAATTGGCGACTAGTTGCAATTCCCCCCCGCCCGATAAATCGATAACCGTTTTAGTTGACTAA
>NC_085857.1:5761999-5821999 GCF_034702125.1 Engraulis encrasicolus | reverse complement strand
GAGAGAGTGTGAGAATTGTTTTTGAATCCTGCTACATGCTCCCAGACCTCTGTGTGTGTCGAGCGCCACCAGGGGGCTCCAGAGCTCAAACACACAGAGGTCTGGTAGGAACCAGGCTAGCTCTTTGCACAGAGCCTGAACCTCGTTGACATATACCACTGCGCATTCATTCAAATGCATAAAAAAAACACACACAGAAAGACTAAAGCGACGTGAAGAACAAAGACGGAGAGAGAGAAAGGGTGGGAAAGAAAGTGAAAAAAGAACAAGGGAGCCGGTAGAAGACAGGAAAAAAAGAGGAAGAACTTAAAAAGAAAGCCTAAAAGACACAGAAAGCAATATGGGGAGAAGAGCGTGAGGCATAGAGGCACGCTGACAATATCCAATGCATCACTCTCATGTCAGTGCACTATTCTCCAAGTCTCAGTAGGGGTCATGGACTGAAGCAGACCAACTGCCACGCACAATTCCCTGCAGCTGCCCAATGTCTGATCTAGCCCCACAGACAGAGAGAGAGAGAGAGAGAGAGAGAGAGAGAGAGAGAGAGAGAGAGAGAGAGAGAGAGATAGAGAGAGGTAGAGAGAGAGAGANGGAGAGAGAGGAGAGAGAGAGAGGAGAGAGAGAGAGGAGAGAGAGAGAGAGAGAGAGTGTGTGTGTGTGTGTGTGTGTGTGTGTGTGTGTGTGTGTGTGTGTGTGTGCGTGCGTGCGTGCGTGCGCGTGTGTGTACGTACATGGCTGAACAGCTCGTTGGTGAGGCCCAGGTAGTTGTGCAGCGCCATGACGGTCACTCTCTGCAGACGCACCATGATGATCTGCGGAGGAGAGAGGAGGAGGAGGAGAGAGGAGGAGGAGGAGGAGGAGGAGGAGGAGGAGGAGGAGGAGGAGAGAGGAGGAGAAGGAAGAGGAGGAGAAAATGAGGAAAGGAGAAAGAGGAACTTGCTAAACCTACATTATCCGGTTCGCTTAGAAACAAACAAACAAAAACAACAAGTTTTCACTCAGTTCACATGGCATTTTCCAGTTCTAAAACACTCTGATTTACGGCGAGTCCACATCAGTCGGATCAAAACTACGAGATGTGCATCTCAAGGGTTCTACATATTGCTTTGGGCTGACGGCCACTGTTATAAATTAGCCGTTATGAGAATCACAACGATCAAGTCGTAATGTATTACTAAAGGCCCTGTGCACGGTCATAGTGGTGTAGTGCTGTGTTTTTTTCAGTGACAATTACAACGTACAAACAGTGGTGGAACGGCGTGTGTTAAAGGGACACTGTGTGAGATTTTTAGTTGTTTATTTCAAGAATTCATGCTACCCATTCACTAATGTTACCTTTTTCATGAATATTTACCATCACCATGAAATTCTAAGTATTCATTATGACTGGAAAAATTGCACTTTTCATACATGAAGTGGGATCTTCTCCATGGTCCGCCATTTTGAATTTCAAGAAATAGCCATTTTTAGCTGCAAAAATGACTGTACTTGGGCTACACTAGAAAATATTAGTTTATTATTTAGTAAACTTTCATGAAAAGATCAATTTTGGCAATAGGCAACCCAGTTTCAATGAGCAGCATAGTTGCAGTACCTTTTTTGACCATTTCCTGCACAGTGTCCCTTTAAAGGGCTACGGTACGTACCTTGGGGTACCACTGGGGCTGTCCCCTTGTACGGGTGAGGCATAAATGCAATTTTGTTGTGTGCAGTGAACACTTGTGTGCTGTGGAGTGCTGTGTCACAATGAAAATGGGAGATGGAGTTTCCCAGTTGGGCTTTCACTTTTTCACGTACCTGCACGACGCGCACCAGGCTCTCGGGGTACTTCTCGAAGATGGGCTATGGTTACGTACCTGCACGACGCGCACCAGGCTCTCGGGGTACTTCTCGAAGATGGAGAGGACTTACCTGCACGACGCGCACCAGGCTCTCGGGGTACTTCTCGAAGATGGGCTATGGGTACTTACCTGCACGACGCGCACCAGGCTCTCGGGGTACTTCTCGAAGATGGGCTATGGTTACGTACCTGCACGACGCGCACCAGGCTCTCGGGGTACTTCTCGAAGATGGGCTATGGGTACTTACCTGCACGACGCGCACCAGGCTCTCGGGGTACTTCTCGAAGATGGGCTATGGTTACGCACCTGCACGACGTGCACCAGGCTCTCGGGGTACTTCTCGAAGATGGAGAGGACTTACCTGCACGACGCGCACCAGGCTCTCGGGGTACTTCTCGAAGATGGGCTATGGTTACGCACCTGCACGACGTGCACCAGGCTCTCGGGGTACTTCTCGAAGATGGAGAGGACTTACCTGCACGACGCGCACCAGGCTCTCGGGGTACTTCTCGAAGATGGAGAGGACTTACCTGCACGACGCGCACCAGGCTCTCGGGGTACTTCTCGAAGATGGAGAGGAAAGCCTCTACTGGGAGCCGCAGCACCGTGGACATCTCAGCTGCCCGCGCGGACACCGTGCGGTACGGCCTCTGGTGGCCCTGAGAGACACACACACATACGCAGAAAAACACCTTAATGCAATACACACAAAGATACACGGCCATCGCAACTGAGACACTGACACACAACTGAGACTGTGGATTTTAGGGTAGCAGTGAAACAGATGTAGGACCCTTAAAGGGACACTGTGTGAGATTTCTAGTTGTTTATTTCCAGAATTCATGCTAACCATTCACTAATGTCACCTTTTTCATGAATATTTACCACCCCCATGAAATTCTAAGTATTCATTATGACTGGAAAATTGCACTTTTCATACATGAAAAGGGGGATCTTCTCCATGGTCTGCCATTTTGAATTTCCAGATTTCCAATTTTAGCTGCAAAAATGTCTGTACTTGGGCCATATTAGAAAATATTAGTTTATTACTTAGTAAACTATCATGAAAAAGTCAAATTTGGCAATAGACGACACAGTTACAATGAGTAGCATAGTTGCAGTACCTTTTCTGACCATTTCCTGCACAGTGTCCCTTTAAGGTAACTGACTGATTTGCTAGGTTATTAACTTTGAGTCTATAACCATCAGCCATTTCACTGTTAAGCTGATTTTGGATGTTCAGTGTTCAGGACAGGGTTGGAAATAAGCACCCGTCCACCCGCCAAGGACGGGTACATTTCATGGCTGACGGGTAAATTTTTCAACCCACCAGTCACTTAGAGTGGTTAAAATAGTGACTGGTAGATTTTAAAATCTACCTGCAACAGTGACTGGTGGGGGAAAAAACCTCAAGTTCCAGCCCTGGTTTAGGAGCTTCGATATTAAACAGTTAACTTTTTTTCAGATCTACTTCAAAGGTAAGCCGTTGTCCTCAATCAAGCCTCAGCTCATTAAGAAGTTTGAAAACAGAAAACCATTGTTAACTGGAGACACAAATACAACACACAGCACAGACAGACAGACAGACAGATGTGACTCGTGTTGTACAACTGTGGATTTTCGGGTAGCAGTAGCAGTGTGTCACCTCCCCAAAGGGGCATGTGACGGGTCTTATCCTGTGGTGCTGACAATACAGACTCAGAACACAGAACAAAGCCAGATCACACTTTCCACTCAGGGACGGAAAAAAAAAATCTGCAGCGAACTGTAAGCATCACATACACATTGGGCAAAAATGTATCAAGTCTTCACATAGAGAAGACATATGAGGGGCCATATAAGACATAATTCAATCTCACCCTCACACACACATAGAGTAGATTCTCACGCTCACATACATACTCTTAGGGCGATATGGAAAAAAGCTATATCACGATATGAATTACTTTATATCACGACAACAATAGATATCACGATAAAGCACCCCCATACTCAAATAGGGGCATCTATTTTTGGCCCTCGAATAATTTTGAAAAATTAAAAAAATAAATAAATATATATATATATATTTTTTTGGTCCGATCACGCTGTCGGCTCTTATTTTGAAATCACGCTACAGACGCTAGGAAGAAACGTGCCGTGCCCCTCCCCCTAAGCTAGTTTTCCCCTCTTTCTTTGTCCAGTCACTGGACAGGCTCCGGACAGAACAGAAGCACCTATGAGGGTGGCATTAGAGGTTGTGAGGTAGACTACAAGGGAAGGACGGTATCAGAGCCTGTAAATAAATTATTTACAAAGTTCTCTATGCCTCGTTTTTGAAAGTAATGGTCCACATTTGATTGCAAACAGTGTGTTAGGACTTCGAATTGGTTTAGCAGTAGCTGTAGCTAGTTGCTAACACAAATGAAGACAAATTGTGTTTGAGCTCTGCTGGCAGCTAACTAGTGGTAGCCTACTTAAAAACGAATTGCTTGATAAACTTTTCACACTTTTAAACAGTCCCCAAATAGTTTATTTGGAATGCTAAGACCCTCATAAGACTACAAAAAAGTTATGAGCAACTTAACGATTTATTATTGGCTGTTGCATTGAATCAACCTTGCATCAAATGTGCCATTTTCTTGTTGCCAGAGGTGTCCTCCTATCTATGTGTCCTCCTCTTTGTTGGGTGCATTATTGCATCTGACTCTCATTATGCATGCGAGAGCTGCATAAACAAAGTCATAATAAGCAACTTATGTTTGAAAAGTGTTATCTTCAGGCTTAATGGTTTTCTCACAAAGAAATATTTTTTTATGAATGTAGTCTGCAAATATGCTAACAGATAATCTCATGTCATTTAAAACAAATACTGAAGGGTGGCAATGAGAGCAAGGCAGGCACCTCACCCCACAGTGCTCCAGAAAAATGCAGGCCCTGTATGAGAGAAATGTTCTCCCATCCTGTCACTGGAAACCAAATATCTGCTGTGGGTGTGAGTGCGTGTGTTTTGTGCTTACAAAGGCCTTATCATTTTTTTAAAGTTTTAAAAGCCCTCGGGGACTTTTAATTGAGTACCCATTACATATGTTTTCAGTTATTCTCTTTATTTGCTCTTTATTTTTTCATGTCGCAAAACAACCTTTCTTTAAAATGGATCTTTTTATTGTTATTTTTACAGTTACATGAACTTATAGTGTGTATTGTGACAACATGAAATGTAATTAAATGATATTTAATTGTATACAACAGATAAAATTACTATCACGATAAAAACGATGGAAAGAGAAAGGTCACGATATACACTTTTGTATCACGATAACGATATATATCGTCATATTGCCCAGCCCTACATACTCTATACGGTCACTGTCACTCGCCAGCACGCACAAACACACACACAGGCACACAGACACACACAAAAACGTGCTGTAAGAAATACATGCAGTGCACACACCCACGGCACAGCAAAGCCGTAAGACTGGATAAGAGTCATGTTGCTCATAAAAGCCTTTGAGAGTGTGTGTGTGTGTGTGTGTGTGTGTGTGTGTGTGTGTGTGTGTGTGTGTGTGTGTGTGTGTGTGTGTGTGTGTGTGTGTGTGTGTGTGTGTGTGTGTGTGTGTGTCTAAAAGGGGAACAGGAAGTGGTAGTGATGACCAGTGCAGGATGGATGGATGGATGCCCCATGAGGAAGGAAATTACATCACTGAGATATTCTACTATGCACTTCCTCAATCTCCTCCTCCCTCCTGCACACAGAGTTCCACCGCAGACATGACTATGCAGTGTGTGAGGTGTATATTTAGGCATCCAAGGAGGGACTCATGAAGGTGGTAGTAGGGATGTCAACAATTAATCATTTTATAGCCTGAAGTCGATTGACTTTAGTTTCAATCACCTTTGAATGATTGAAGAATATAAATAGAAGTGTCTTTAAAGGGATACTGTGCAGGAAATGGTCAAACAAAGGTACTGTAACTATGCTGCTCATTGAAACTGGGCTGCCTATTGCCAAATTTGATCTTTACATGAAAGTTTACTAATTAATAAACCAATATTTTCTAGTATGGTCCAAGTACAGTCATTTTTGCAGCTAAAAATGCTTTTTTCTGGAAATTCAAAATGGCGGACAATGGAGAAGATCCCCTTTTCATGTATGAAAAGTGCAATTTTTCCGGTCATAATGAATACTTAGAATTTGATGATGGTGGTAAGTATTTATGATAAAGGTAACATTAGTGAATGGGCAGCAAAAATTCAGGAAATAAACAACAAAAAATCTCACACAGTGTCCTTTAAGTCAGTGGTTTTCAACCTTTGGGTCGAATGGCAGTGAAGGGTGTTTTTAACCAAATCAGTGGCAAGTGTGTTTTCACTTTCAATTTTGATCATAAATAATAATAAGGAGGTTCAATTGGAAGGATGTTTCAGTTGCCTTTCCTCAATCCCAGATTTGAAACCCCTCCTGCATGTTTCAGCAGCCTTCCTTTATCAAGGTTTTCAGTAGTGTTGCACCGATACCGATACCAGTATCGGTGGATCGGTACTAAAATGGTGGCATCGGTATCGGCGAGTACCAACAAATAGGGCACCGATACCATTTACAGGTGCTTGTATGACACTTAAACAGCCTTGAAATTAGTTATTTCATAGAGGTATTTAAAAAGTATAAACAGTTTTGCTGGATTCACTTTGTGAAACAGGAAAAAGACTCATACAAAGGTAGGCAGCAGCCTGACAAAGCCATGCAATGATTTTACATCCAAGTAGTATGCACTACAGCCCTTCACATATACATTTCAAACGGTATCGGTATGGTATCGGCATCGGCAGATACTGCACAGCCAGGTATCGGGTATCGGTATCGGGGCCAAAAAATGGTATCGGTGCAACACTAGTTTTCAGCCCCCATGTGCAAGTCCTTTAGCCCTGTTCAAATACCCATGTACTTATCACAGGGTATATACAGCAATCTTGAAGTCAAATTTACTACCATTTAATACCCTTTTTCACTACCTTTAGATTTTTTTTTACAACCATCACAACATTCCGATTCCAGTATTAACAAGACATCTTTTGTAATTTCTACCTTCTAAACATTACATTACACTTTCGTGTTTTGCAAAAAGACGCCCGAAAGGGAGCAGTGCGATTCCAGAGTGCTGTTTAAAAGTCTATGAACTAGGTCAGGTGGCTACTGTTGCGCGAATCACTGGTGTTTTGAAAAACGGTGACAAACAGTGAATAAACAAAGATTTTTAAAATCAAAATGGTGCAACTAAAAAAAATAATACCTCGTTTTTCAAAAATTAATACTTTTTGAGCAAATTTACGACTTTTAATGCCATTAAATTTTGACTTTTTAATTTATCACCTTTTAATACTTTTTAAAACCCTGCATACACCCTGTATCACTTATCATCATGTTTTGGGTGCTTGATGTCCTGAGGAAGTGAAAGGCAATTCTACCAATTGAGAGACAATCTCCCTCTGCCTCTCTCATAAGTGTATGTTCAAATGTTAGCCATTGCTTTTCCACTGAAAATGTCTCACTTCCTTTTCATGACTGTGATGCCGTTTTCGTTCCTGTTGTTGTCTAGCTGACACTGCTGATATTTAGTTGAGTAGGAGACAGATGGAGGAATACAGAGAGAAGACAAACGGAAAACACAACAGGAGACACACATACTGAGATGGAGACAGACAGACACACACACGCACAGACAGACACAATCACACAAAGACGGCAAATCACGCATAGGCTAATACAAAGACTCTGTGTGTGTGTGTGTGTGTGTGTGTGTGTGTGTGTGTGTGTGTGTGTGTGTGTGTGTGTGTGTGTGTGTGTGTGTGTGTGTCTGTGTCTGTGTCTGTGTCTGTGTCTGTGTGTGTGTCTGTGTGTGTGTGTGTGTGTGTGTGTGTGTGTGTGTCTGTGTCTGTGTGTGTCTGTGTCTGTGTCTGTGTCTGTGTCTGTGTGTGTATGTGTGTGTCTGTGTGTGTCTGTGTCTGTGTCTGTGTCTGTGTCTGTGTCTGTGTGTGTAAATATACGATTGTGCTGCATAATTATGCGTGTTTGTGTCAGAGGTGGTGTAAACTTACGGTGATGACGTCCAGGATGCTGAGGAGGCTGTGCACGCTGTCTCCTGGATACACCTCCTTCACAACGCCATCCTTACCGTCCTATAGGGAGACAGCAGAGGACACACACACATCATACACATACACCTCCTTCACAACGCCATCCTTACCGTCCTATAGGGAGACAGCAGAGGACACAGAACCATTAACTACCATCAAATAAAGTGGAAAAGCACTCAGATAGGGCTTTCAGGCCGACCAGAACGGAGCCGGTGCCCGCACCAGTTACGTTCGGCACTAAAGTGCTTATCTGCGAACCGCCCGTGTTCATACCGGGCTCTGAACTTTTCCCGCACGTGACTGTGTTACCCGGATGAACCTGCTGACGGCCACGCTGTCGTCACGGTTTGCGGAGAAAAACCTAGTATTTAGCGGTTCGTGAACCAACTTTCGGGTTCGCGAACGCAAGAATCTGTGGCGTGAACACGACAGCCGGTTCACGATTAGGTGCGGGAACGGGCTCCAGCACGGTTCTCAGTTGGCCTGAACGCGCTATCAGAGTGCCCAATTCCTGCTGTGAGGAGTAGAAGACCGGGCTCTGTCAAATATTCAAAAACATACACCTCGACACACACACGAATTTGACCTAGTGAAGCGAAATTTTACATTAATTCCTAGTGATAGTTAGTTAATTACACACTAATAACACAATATAGTTTTTCTTTTTTCTTATCTTTACTCTATTCTTAAGCACATTGAATGACATTTTTGTATGATACTGTGCTAAATAAATATTTTTGATTGATTGATTGATTGATTCCTAAGAGGGAGAGCAAAGTGGTGCAACAGCAAGCAAACAGGGCCGAACCGAAGCGAAAGCATTCGACCAAGTTCATGGTCAACTTCATAGTTGCGACACTGCGCTATATAAATACATGTTGTCTTGTCTATTGTGTTGTTGTATCATGCAAATGAGGAGGCAAATTTCTCCTGCGCCTGTCTGTCATCCTTTCAGGACACAAGTCTCTCAAAACACTCTAGAACAAGAATCATACAGCAGAATCAAACAAACTAAAAAAGCACTAGAAAAGCACAAGAAAAGCACAGCTATCCTCCTCCTGTGACGGGTGGAAGACACAACTCTCTCAAAAGCGCTGAAATGGAAACACATGTATTCTTCTGAATTCTTCAACCTATACTTTCTTTTTTTTCCCTTTTTTTAAAGACATTTTTAGGGGCTTTTATGCCTTTATTTGATAGGACAGTAGGACAGTCTGAGATGGGGACAGGAAGCGAGTGGGACAGAGAAACGGGGTGGGATCGGGAATTGACCCCGTCCGGACTCGAACCGGGGTCCCCGTGGGCATGCAAGCCCAAATGTGGGGGGGCTTAGCGCGCTGCGCCACAGCGCCACAGCGCCCCCGCCCCAACCCATATTTTATAACATCACTATCTTAAGTTATTAAAGTGGTACAACTTCTATAAATACCATCATACAGTATAAAAGGCATATAATGACATGACATCAATACTATGTCTTGAAATACAACAGTGACATTGGAGCCACAGTTTATATGTTTGTTGACAGAAATGCTATTCTGTAACACCACTATCCAACTTACATCATTACAGTTAAATGTATTCAAGTTCTCTGCTCAGCAAACCGACTCGTGCTGCTAAAAACACCACACTTTCTGGCATCACCAGGCTGTTCTCCATTTTAGCACATTTGCTTTGCGTTAGGCCGTCTCTCTATTCTAAAAAGAGGCTTTTTAAGCGCTGAGGGGAAAAACGCTAGCAGGTGATGTATAAATCAGCCGTAACTGCCGTAATCTGGCATTAATGAAAGCTAACACCGCAATCGTGTTAATCCGCTACTACGCTAAAGCGCTCGGCCGACACGCTTTGTTTACACAGCAGCAGCAGCAGCGGACCCCCCCCCCCACACACACACACACGCAGACCCTTAATGCCCTCTCGCAGAACCAGCGGCCTTGCGCAAGCCAAAACGGGGTCAAACGAGCAGCGTGTCTAATGGCCGACACGGAGGGAGTCGTTAACAACTCGACTGTAACTCGCCTACTCTGCTCACATCTGTCGTCGCCGTTATAATGTGGTTTACATACACTGTACTGTAGGGCCATAAACATGGCAGTGATCCAACGCCTCTTTACTGTAGAGGGCTGCAGAGTGCACGGCCAAGTTACAAGTGTTACTTACAAGCACCATATTAGAGCCACGGTTGCCAGGTTGGGCTCAATTGGGCTAAGTGGGATCAGAGCCGTTTATTAAGAGAGTCTGGCCAGTGTTGCCAGATTTGGCGATTACCCGCCCAATTGGGCTACTTGGGATGGCCGTCTGCGGTATAAAACCAGAAAAAATTGGCCATTTGGCGGTTTTTTTCTGCAGTTTTGTGCCCATAGAGATCAATGCAATTTGTTGAAATTGGGCGTAATTTAGCACATTTTGGCGTTTTTTGAGAGGCTTTTGGACGTGATTTGATCAGACACACTTGCCTTACATAGGAGGCCATTCCATAATGTTGGCACGCGAGAAGCAAATTCTTTAAGAAGCTGATTTCTTTAAAACTGATTAGATGGGACAGTACGCACGCACGCACGCACGCACACACACACACACACACACACACGCACGCTCGCACACACGCACACGCGCACACAGACACACGCGCACACAGACACACGCGCACACAGACACACGCGCACACACACACACCTGTCCCATATCTTACACACCTGTCCGATGAGGCAGAGTCCGTCTGGCCGGGCCGGAAGACGTACATGTACCCAGACACCCACACACACACACACCCACACCCACACCCACACACCTGTCCCGTATCTTACACACCTGTCCGGTGAGGCAGAGCTCCAGTTTGCCGTCCTGCACCACGTAGATGCTGGAGTCGGGCTGGCCGGGCCGGAAGACATACTCTCCCTGCTGGAACTGCAGGAACACCATGTGCTTACACAGCTCCAGGAACAGGGGCTTCTCAAAGTGGCCCAGCACCCTGTGGAGACACACACACACACACACACACGCACACGCACACGCACACGCACACGCACACGCACACGCACACGCACACGCACACGCACACGCACACGCACACACACACACACGCACAGTGAATACACACACACACACACACACACAGACAGACACACACACAGACATGTAAATAAACACACAAATACACACACACACAATATGTGAACAGGGGCTTCTCAAAGTGGCCCAGCACCCTGTGGAGACACACACACACACACACACACACACACACACACACACACACACACACACACACACACACACACACACACACGAACACACACACACACACACACACACACACACACACACACACACACACACACATACCTGCCAACCTTTAAAAAAAAATTTGAGTAGCAACTTATCGCGGCGCGGCAATTCACGGCGCAACAACTTGGCATGGCAAAGCAACGGGGTCGCCGGCGGGCCCATCTGAGAGGCTACTTTGTTTTGCATAGTCTGCCCTACACCTAGGGTTGCCAAATGTCAACAGGGAAGATATGAGACACTTCATTCAGGCAGGGGGTCCTCCCCCAGAAAAAAAATGCTTTTCTTAGATGCAATTTCCTGCATTTTAATGCATTTTAGCCTAACATCCCGTGTATCTGGCAAATAGTTTATCTTGCTCTTCACAGTACTTTGAACTACCATAATTTATTAAACTTTCATGAAAGATTTTTGTTTTGTTTGTTTCACACCATAACACCAATAAAATGCTATGATATAGTGTGCTGGAGGCCTCTAAATTAACTTTACTGATCATCAGCCAATATGGCTGTTAATCTTACTAGTCAAACATACCACCAGTCTGGCTAGTAGGCCTAAGTGGCTATTAAGTTATCCTATGTACCAGCCAAACAGAGCATTTGGTCACTTGGGGGGTGTTGGAGCTGGAATTGAGTATGAAATTGAAGCATTTGCTGATTATTTTTTTTGGCTGTAGAAGGTACATGTAGGAAAATGTATAATTTGATTATAAAATACCGAGGCATTTCAGTGATTTTTATGAACAAAAAGTTGAATTGTAATGATTCTTACATCATCTCCCCCAATATTAATAAATGGTGATGTTGTCACCTACTGTGAAGAAGCATCAGCAGTAGAGAAAAAGATAAAGACAAGTGTTATCTAAGCTAGGATAATATCAGGTTAATATTATTACGTTGGGGGCTAACATCAAAATCACACCTTCAGCATTCATTCAGTACAAAATGCGTCATGTAGTGGCTCTACTGAGGGACGGGGGCTAATAGTGTAACGGAATGAACTATGTTGTGGGTGGGTGTGATGACTGGGCCAGGACAGAGGGGGAGCTGTGGCGCTGAGAGACAGGAAGTGCCCAACTTGACAAGATGGCTTCCCAATATAAACAGGAAGTTGGTAGTGCTGGCTGGCTCTGGTCTCCTTTGTGCAGGGGGTAAGGTTGGTGGCGTACGGGTTGGTCTTTGAGTGCGTGTAGGTATGAGTGACTGAATGAATGTGTATTTGTGGTAACTATGAACTTACCTATGTAACTTACCGGCTTCTAGTAGCCGGCTGTGAAACCGGGTGACTTCGGGATGGGTTGTGTGAGTAAAGTTTCAATGTGTGATTGGTGTATGAGTGGGTGTGTATGCTTTATTTAATTTGCTTTTGATTTCTGTCTCATGCAGGGTGGCCAACCTGTAGTGGGACACCGTGCGCCACCAACTACTTCAGCCAGCGGCCCAGCATAGGTTTGATTTTAGTGAAAGTGATTTTAACCCTTTTTTAGATATTGATTGTTAAACTTAATAAAGATCATGTTAATTGTAACTTAATTTATAATTGCTGAGGTTTTAAGCTTTGTGCATTGGGCCACTGGTTGTAGTGAGGGTTTGGCTGTTCACCACAGGCCGATTTGTAGTGTTTAGTTAGCCTGGTCCGTTTGCAGTGCCTTGTACCTTTTCACAAACTATTTATTGAGTGCATTTGTAGTGGTTTACCGCATTGCTGTGTTTCTGTGTACAGTATTACCCTGCTGGTTAACAGCCATCCCTCCAACCCTCCTTTGTTTGCGATGTATTTTGCTTGTAATAAAACCCTCAATATTATTGTGAAACTGTCTCATGGCTCTTCAATGGTGTCAACAACTTTACTGGTGTTTGAACCTGGTGTTACATCTTTGGCGTAGTCTGCAGCACCAGTGTTTTAAAGTTGTTACATCATTGAGGATGTCTCTAAATCTGAATGAGGGAGGTTTGAGAGACCGAGAGCTTTTATTTCTGTGCCGTCTATTTCTGTGATGCCCTGTTTTAGAGTCCCTGTTGAAGATTTTGAACAATGGAAACGTTTTGTAAATGTGTTTTAGAAGGTTTGCTGTAACTGTTGAAAACTAACTTGATGGATGAATTATCTGCGTAGATGGGGAACTCAACTGCCCCGATGCCAGCCCTGCCTCTGCCCCAGTCACTCACTTGCTCTTCAGGCAAGACGCGGAAGAGAGTGTGAATCTCGGCACTCTGTGTACAGGAGTGCCGGCAAAAGATGGTCGATGACCCGCCTACAACCCGAGATGTGAAGACGGGGAAGCACGTTTGGCTGGATAAGAGGAAGACGGCCATGCTATTGTTGAGCAGTGAAGAATGCCCCTTGAAGAACAAGTCTGCCCCTTGTGGTGGTGGTGAATGCTCCAGGTGTGTATGGATGGTGTGTGTCATGCTCACTGGATACTGGCTCCCAGGTACCGTGGTGCCAGGACAGGGTTGGGAGAGCTTTTTGGGAGAATTGGCCAATGGCTGAAGCCTCCAACCTCCTGGCCACAGCTGAGGGCAGCCAATGGCAACGGGGTCCTGCATCTGTGGTATGGAGTGCTACAGTTGGACGTTGCTGGAAACTGTGCTCCCTCTGAAGTCAAGAAGCAAACACCCATGAACACCTGTGGAGAAAGAGCATCGCTTCACCTCACCAGGGGGCCTTGTGGGCGATGCCCATCTGGCAGGTTGACGCGTTGCAACGGTGACAAGTATTCGTGAGGTGACTGGTGGGGCAGGGCAGCATCAAAAAACGTATAAGTCAAGGACTCCTTGGATTTGCGATGGTGGTAATAGCCACAACATTGATACGCCTGTTTATGCTGAACCTGAAATGGGGAGTGGAAAAAAGGGGTTTGCATGGAATGTTGCTTTGACCTTGTCCTCTGACTAACAGGCTCCCGTAGAAGAAGCGGCAGCAGCAGATGGACCTGGTCCTGGACCCTCAACTCCAGCAGCAGGCGTGCCTGGATCCACTGCACCGATCTAGTGATGACCATCTCTGAAAGCATGCTGAGACCAGCCTGAGGACAGGCTGCAGAAAAGTGGAGGGGGATGTAACGGAATGAATTATGTTGTGGGTGGGTGTGATGACTGGGCCAGGACAGAGGGGGAGCTGTGGCGCTGAGAGACAGGAAGTGCCCAACTTGACAAGATGGCTTCCCAATATAAACAGGAAGTTGGTAGTGCTGGCTCTGGCTGGTCTCCTTTGTGCAAGGGGTAAGGTTGGTGGCGTACGGGTTGGTCTTTGAGTGCGTGTAGGTATGAGTGACTGAATGAAGCCGGCTGTGAAACCGGGTGACTTCGGGATGGGTTGTGTGAGTAAAGTTTCAATGTGTGATTGGTGTATGAGTGGGTGTGTATGCTTTATTTAATTTGCTTTTGATTTCTGTCTCATGCAGGGTGGCCAACCTGTAGTGGGACACCGTGCGCCACCAACTACTTCAGCCAGCGGCCCAGCATAGGTTTGATTTTAGT
The DNA here is from genome assembly GCF_034702125.1 of Engraulis encrasicolus. Taxonomy (NCBI): domain Eukaryota; kingdom Metazoa; phylum Chordata; class Actinopteri; order Clupeiformes; family Engraulidae; genus Engraulis; species Engraulis encrasicolus. The sequence continues at coordinate 5,807,277 of NC_085857.1, read as the reverse complement.
GAAAGTGATTTTAACCCTTTTTTAGATATTGATTGTTAAACTTAATAAAGATCATGTTAATTGTAACTTAATTTATAATTGCTGAGGTTTTAAGCTTTGTGCATTGGGCCACTGGTTGTAGTGAGGGTTTGGCTGTTCACCACAGGCCGATTTGTAGTGTTTAGTTAGCCTGGTCCGTTTGCAGTGCCTTGTACCTTTTCACAAACTATTTATTGAGTGCATTTGTAGTGGTTTACCGCATTGCTGTGTTTCTGTGTACAGTATTACCCTGCTGGTTAACAGCCATCCCTCCAACCCTCCTTTGTTTGCGATGTATTTTGCTTGTAATAAAACCCTCAATATTATTGTGAAACTGTCTCATGGCTCTTCAATGGTGTCAACAACTTTACTGGTGTTTGAACCTGGTGTTACAAATGGCCAATGCTCTTGGAACTTCCACGGTAACTTTTGAGGGGCATCGCTTCTTTTTTTCACTTCTCTGCATAATAGTAGGCCTATCTACCCTCATCTGCCGTCATGAGTTGGCTATTGTTCACTGTTCGGCACATATATATGATGATAGGAGAATTGACTTTATTAATAGATTGCATACGTGATTACGGATAATAGTCTGCATATTTGGTATGACGCACGACCTGTTACACCTGTTCACAGAATGGGCCATGACTCAGGGGGGAACAGTATTCCTACACGGTGTCATGGTAGGTTACGGATGTAGACCTACTCCGAGCACAACCGTTAGAACTATCGCTTTATTTTCCCGAGTTAAAATGATCCGGCGCAAAGGGAAACCAAATTTAAGTTTGCTGCTAATCTGCTAATTTATAGCGCGGTCATCAACACATTTTCTCATTCGGAAGTAATCTCGTTTCGGTCCAATATCAAAACAAGCAACAACATATTGCCGTCAAATACGGCGAAACATTGGGTGAATCATTACGACAGACCTCGGCCTTTATTTATTTTCATAAGTTTAGGGATTTAGCAACTGGACGCTATTCCCATACAGGCTACCTTTCTCAAAGTCCATTTACCTTTGAAACGGTGATTTTGACGGTGCTCACTTGTAAAACTACAGCGACAGTACCAAGATGGATAATACATGACGACAGGAGGAGGACACTTGTTTCAGAGATTATAGGAGTACATTAACCAGTCTCTCTGCTTGTGTGATTAGATTTCGAAGCAAACTTTCTGGCGGCAGCTGATGCCTCGACTCGGGAGGAGCGCAGCATAACAAATGAAGACATCCAAACTAGTTCTAGCGCTCTGATTGGTCAATATTCCCCCCACACGTTGCTGGCCAATGGAAAGGCCAGCGCGAGACAATTGCAAGCAGAGCCATACTACGGCTCTGTCTGGTTGCAAGTCTACAGAGCAATTTATAAGGGCCCACTTTGCTATTGGTTTTTCGCGTATTTTGAAGTGACAGCGCCGTAGTTTGATGTCAAAATCCGTATCTGCTACACAAAATGCGTAATGGTCGGCAGGTATGCACACACACACACACACACACACACACACACACACACACACACACACACACACACACACACACACACACACACACACACACACACACACAAACACACACGGATATGTGAATACACACACACACACACACAGACAGACACACACACAGACATGTAAATAAACACACAAATACACACACACACAATATGTGAACAGGGGCTTCTCAAAGTGGCCCAGCACCCTGAAACACACACACACACACACACACACACACACACACACACACACACACACACACACACACACACACACACACACACGCGCGTGCCTTTGCAACTTGTGGATGGACACACACGGACACACACGGACACACACGGACACACACTTCCACTTCTCCTCCTCCTCCCTTCATACACACACAAAGACAGACACACACGGGGACAGACAGACACACAGACACACAGACAGACAGACAGACACACACACACACACATGGTGTTACCTGACGTTCTTGAGCATGTAGAGGACCTCAGAGGGGAGGTGGGAGTTGGCCACGTCGAACTCGGTGAGGTCGGCCTCCAGCACGGAGGGAGGAGGCTCCTTCAGCTGCAGGGTAGGCACCTCCTTCTTGAAGCGCAGGATCCTGATAGAGGAGGAGAGAGAGAGAGAGAGAGAGAGAGAGAGAGAGAGAGAGAGAGAGAGGGAGAGAGGGAGAGAAAGAGAGAATGTGAGAGGGGGGAGATGGAGAGGAGGGTGAAGTGAAGGACGAGAGAGGAGAGAAAGAGAAAGAGGAGAGAAGAGAGGACGAAGAGAGAGAGAGAGAGAGAGAGAGAGAGAGAGAGAGAGAGAGAGAGAGAGAGAGAGAGAGAGAGGGAGAGAAGAGAGAACGAAGAGAGAGAGAGAGAGAGAGAGAGAGAGAGAGAGAGAGAGAGAGAGAGAGAGAGAGAGAGAGAGAGAGAGGGAGAGAAGAGAGAACGAAGAGAGAGAGAGAGAGATGGAGAGAGAGAGCATGAGGGTGTATCAGGGGGGCAGAAACAAAAAGAAAGGATAGAAGAAGGACAAGGAGAACGAGTGTTAGAGAAAAATCAAAGGGGGAAAAAAAAAAAAAGAGAATATAATTAATTTTTATTGCGCAGGTGTGAGGGAGATAAGAGAGGAGAGGAGAGGGGCCTGGGGCCTGTTTCCACCAGCTCTAAATAACCTATGATGAGGTGTAGTGTGGCAATAGGGCTGGGTAAAATAATCGATGTAATCGATAATCAATCGAATCGAAATTCACATAATCGATTCACAGGGCACAAAATCGATTTTGTTCTTTTCGTTTAATTTAGGTCTATGGAAAATACCCAGTAGGTATTAGTCAATTAGGGCTAGGCCTACTTATTACAAATTAGCAATCTGTTATCACTGTCAAGCCACAGCCCTTTGACATTTTTATATAAAAATAGGCAACAGCATCTTTTGGGGGAAATCCTGGCACCAAGAAGAGAACGGATTGAATCGATTCGGAATGAATCGAATCGAATCGGATCGGATCGTGATTAATTGATTCAAAGCCCAAAGAATCGAAATCGAATCGATACAGGAACATGGCGGTGATACCCAGCCCTATGTGGGAACACACTGGAGGAGGAGGAGGAGGAGGAGGAGGATGGGGAGGAGGAAGAGGAGGGGGAGGAGGACGAGGAGGAGGAGGTGGAGGTCTGACAACGGTTATACACACAAGCGATTTGCTCCCGCCTCACCATGCTAGCACTGCTTTGAGTAGGTGTGTTCCGAACTTCGGGTTTTTACCCCTTCACAGAATATCCCAAATGTTCAGTCAGACAGAGAGGGTCTGACGCCGGTTTTAAATGCAATCGACTTGCTGCCAACTCGCAACACTAGCACCGCTTTCTGAGTGGGCGTGTTCCGAAAGTCAGTTGGAGAGACATTAAAATTTACTAGGCCAATGAATTGTTAATGCTAGCACTTATTTTGCTAGCGGTATTGAAGTACAATGTTTAACCATCATGACTGCTTAACATTCTGCATGTACATTCATGTTTAAATGCTTTATGTTAAAACTTGCCATCTTCCAACGTCATGTCATTTCATGCAAGGTCATTGGTTATCGCTTTGCGACAGATAGAGAGAAAGAGCGAAGATCATATTTTCTGGCAATGGTGAGCATCATCTTGGTGAGTACACATCTCCAGGGAAGATTATTATGACGTGTATCCTACATATTAAGAGGAGGCTGTTATAAAATACCACAAGAGAAGGGAACGGTCTCCAAAGGGAGAGTCCAGTGAGTCATACTTTTTGGCAATGTTGAGCATCTTCTGCTTCTTCTTGAGGCGTGGACGCGAGGAGGAGGCAGTGCCCACCAGAGATGAGGTAGACTGGGACACCTGAGAGGAGAGAGAGAGAGAGAGAGAGAGAGAGAGAGAGAGAGAGAGAGAGAGAGAGGGAGGGAGGGAGAGAGAGAGAGAGAGAGAGATTGATTACCACTTAGGGATGTAAATAAAATCGAAATGTATCGATATATTGGAAGTATCGGCCGGCGATTTAATCAAATCGCATCGTATTGCTGGCCCCTGTGCAATGTCCTAGCTCCATAACACAATAGTAGTGGAAAAGTAATTGGAAAAAATCGAATCAAACCGAAACGCATCGTATCGTGGGGAATTCTTTAGTATCGAAAAAAAATCGAATCCCTGATTTAAGAAATCGATACCGTATCGTATCGTCATGAAGGCTTTACACCCCTATTATCATTAACAGCCGATTACTACAATCACTTCTTGGGAGGATTAAAATCTTGAGTCACAAGTTTATAAATTAAAAGGAAGAAACTAGGGCTGGGATTCGATCCAAATTTCCTGGATCGATTCGATTCCGATCCAGAACAAATCTTTAACAAATTCATGGCTAGAATTCTAAGACCGGCTATATAAACCAAAATATCTCAGCATTTGATGCCCACACAAACATGACATGAAAGAAACAAGCAGGAAACTTGGTATTATAGAGATAGGTGGGAAAAGACTGGCACTATTTACTTGAACAGGCCATGTGTATTTATGCATGTACCCTACATGAATGTCAAAAAGAGCACAATTTTCAATCATGAATCGATATTGGATCGCAGATCGATCTTTTGAACCCAGCCCTAGAAGAAACAGCCAGGGATGACATAAAAAAGCCCCCTAAAGCTCATTTCCATTGTGGTGTCCAAAGCGGTAGTAGTGTCACCCGAATATACAAAGCCACTTTACCATCAGCACTGACATAACACAACAACACTTCAACACCCCACACAGCTAGAGCGAGACGAGAGCAAAGATGAACTCCACCACAGAGTTGGAGACTAATAGGAGACAGCAGAGGAGCTGCGTAAACAGACAGACATCACACAGACAAAACACAAACACATGAGCTTTAAAACCATCTACAAGGAGAGAGAGAGAGAGAGAGAGAGAGAGAGAGAGAGAGAGAGAGAGAGAGAGAGAGAGAGAGAGAGACAGGCAGACAGACAGACAGAAAGAGAGGGAGAGAGAGAGACAGACAAAAAGAGAGGGAGAGAGAGAGAGAGAGAGAGAGAGAGAGAGAGAGAGAGAGACAGACAGAGAGAGAAAGAGAGGGGGAGAGAGAGAGAGAGAGAGAGAGAGAGAGAGAGAGAGAGAGAGAGAGAGAGAGAGAGCATCCTCATTACTCTGGCCACAGACACAGCACTTACTTTCCGCATGATCTTGCGTCCGTAAAACATGACTTTGTCCCTTTTCCGGAACCTGTACTTGGGAGCTTCCTGCGATTCGATATCTGTCGCAGAAGAAGATGGAATGGGGCTCAGACATGAACACAACAGTATGGACAATGCTTCATACCCACTCACCAAAACACAACCAAAAGAAAACACATTGCAATAATTATTATAATTGGAGGTAAACATAGTTTAAAATTATTGTTCATGAGGGCAATACTGACAATAGTATAAGAAATTGAGAAAATTGCATCGGCATGCACACATCCAAACATGGGAAACTGTGTAGAGAGCAGCCCGTGTTGTCTTCAAATGTAAACAAACACTAGAAGTGGAAAAACTAATTGCAGAAGTCCATACAGCACATGGCAGAAGTAATTCCCAACACAGGGACGATGTGGTAATGAAATGTTTATATTGGTGGAAAAGAAACTTGGTCACAGACTTTAAATGAAAAACAAACCCAGCTGGCACCACACATAGAGAAGGCGCATATGCAGAAATGTGTTTCACTAACGGAACAAAAACAAGACATAATGTGTCTGAAATGACCATTACCAGCATTTTTTTCCTGAATTATGACATGTCTGAGATCTTTTCAGCTCAGTTCAAAACAAAAATAACATTTTACTGTGTCGTTGATTTTAGGAGAAAATTAAAAAGGAAGAAACAATTTATCCTCGAAATAACCTAGTGTTTCAGTGTTATTGGTGTTATTGGTGTACAGGTGTTTTTTCATGAAAATAGTTAACTTGGAAGAGACTGGTCTTGTCTTTGGGTCATGAAAATATATTTAGATCCTCAATTTAAACTCGGAGAGTCAAAGAGCGCATCCTTGACAAAAAAGGCTTTTTCGTTCGAATGTGTTAAAGTGCCATTTTTCGCTAATGTAGCTTCCGCTTAAAGTTGAATTACTTCGGAATGGAAGAAGATAAAAACTTGCCGTGAAAAATTGTAGAAAGCTGGGATTCTCAGCTTTCGAACAAGCCCTAACATGTGTCTGTAGGTCTAAGACAAAATATTCGGCGGCTGTTCGAAAATGACAAAACATGATGAAACTGGTTGGGAGTCTTGGGCTAACATTTCAAAAAAACGCCTGGTAGTCAATGTGTTAGCTTGACGCCAGCGGCATATGCATGACATAGCAGCATTGACTCATGAGTGTCAAAACAGTGAGCCCGTTTATAATAAATAAACAGGTTATTGGAGTAAACGGTTTATTGCTGTTTATATGCAGTCCGTTGGTTGCCTGTGTTCCACTAAAATTTAAGGCTTGCGATTGGCTACTTATCCTTCTAGAATGTCAATAACCTGATCATAACCCGATTATGCTGGATACATGACACGAGAAATCAGTTTATTAGTCAAAAACCTACCTGTGCGAATCGGATTTCTCACAAACCGATAACGGCAATAAACCGATTATGAAAACTGTTTATTCAGTTTACATGAGCGCTCGAACAAACCGGTAACTCCAAAAACCTGATCATAAACGGTTTATTGATGCTCATATAAACGGGCTCAGTGTCATGACAAGCCATAAACATAATGTTCATTTCATAAACATTTCATGGTCATGAAAAGTTGGCATTGATTGGGCCGTCTTTACCATAACCGAATGTTACTTAATTAAATGAAAGAAAGTGAAAGCCCATTGGGAAACTCCAACTCCCATTGTCATTGTGACACAGCACTCCACAGCACACAAGTGAACACTGCACACAACAAAATTGCATTTATGCCTCACCCGTGCAAGGGGGCAGCCTTCAGTGGCGCCCCATGGGGAGCAGTGCGGTGGGACGGGACCATGCTCAGGGTACCTCAGTCATGGAGAAGGATGGGGGATAGCACTGGTTGATTACTCCCCCCACCAACCTGGCGGGTCGGGAGTCGAACCGGCAACCTCTGGGATGCAAGTCTGACGCCCTAACCGCTCACCCGTGACTGCCCTGACGGTCATAAAATGTTCATGACACATGCATGACAGTGTTACGACACTGTTGGTCATGCATATGACGCCGGCATCAAGTGAGGTGTTACCGGTTGGATAAATGTGCTGTTCTGATGCCACTTACTTCGCAGCTGTATCCTCCGCATGACGAAGAAGATGAGGATGGCGATGAGGACGATGGCGATGCCGGCGCCAATCACGATGCCCAACATCTGCTCAGGCACAGAGGAGGAGGAAGACACATTGGCAATAAGAAACAACATGAGAACAGATCATTTCATATCCTATGAAGTTTGTATTCATTAAACTCGTGTACACACTGATAAGGACTTTTAATACAATCCCTACTTGGAGCATTAGATGAGAAAATTACATTTAATTCAAAATCAACTCCATTTAATTCTGAATGAAACCTAATTCTGCCTTGAAAACATGATGTTAACACTTCGATATTCAACCCTTAGTACCTCAGTAACTTAGATTAATGTTAAGTGTGCTGGTGTTCATAGACCGCGGAACGTATTTGAACAAGGGGGGGCCGCAAGGGGGGGGGGGCATTTTAGGACGGGGGGTTTGGGGGTTCTCCCCCAAGAAAATGTGCGTTTCTTAGATGCAATTTCATGCATTTTAATGAATTTTTGCATTAAATCTTAAGCCACCCAGGCAACAAACGCAAGAGAGGGTCAGTGTCACCAACATTTTAGGTCGGACAAGATGCATAGCCGAGGTTATGCGCGGTATAGCCTACTACAAGACACGCATAGGCCTACATCATTACAGAACGGTGCAGAATAAAATGTTCAGATCGGTGGTCAGTGGAAACGCAATTGAAAAACGGCCGGCTTGCTTGTACCAGTAGTCTACTTAAGCACTATGAGAAACACTGAACACAAATAAGTGAACCGTCTGTGGTGCTTGGTCAGATGCGTGCATGGGGATAGGCTATGTTTGCTGTTTTATTGGAGCTGGGCGCGCGCACGAGAGAGAGAGAGAGAGAGAGAGAGAGAGAGAGAGAGAGAGAGGATAGGCCCCTACATCACGTCGCCAGGATGATTTTACTTATAAGTTATGTCCAAACAGCCAACAACACTAAAATAACCAAATCCAAGTGTTTAATAATCACATCAGCATGACTCACCTACACTGTCCCTTAGGCTACATTGATGGAGGTTGCAAAGATGACTGTAACTTTCCTGGTAATCCACTATTAAAACCTTTCGATGGATAATGGTTGACAGTATTCCTTGCTGTGTGTTCTTTTTTATGGGCGGTGACACTGTACTTGGCAGCGGTGATTGTCAATAAAAAAAAATAAGCAGAGCTTTTGCTAAACTTTCGTGTGTGCTCTACATTCCTGCGGCCCGCTGCAGGTAGCACTGAAGCACCATTCTCTGCTGATCGAAGTCGGTGAAGCACATGCGAGCCTATCCGCGCTTTCAGATGAATGAGTGGCAACGCTTGCTATACGTTCCACCGGCAACCTGGCTTCTTTGCGTCGCTGTCTGCTCAGCGAAATGATGAACACCGTTTTGGACGGTTTGGCGAAACTATGGCTTAGCCTACTCAACCTCTAGGCTAGCCTACTTCTTCCGCGCGGTTTTCAGTGCTGCGCTGTTGCTTAGATTAGAACTCCAGATTTTGCAACATTTACGCATGTGAAATATTATTGGTTAAAGAAATATTGGTTTAGGGTAACGCTTTATTACATTATTACAGTATGGGTTGTATTTAAGTTTGATATTGTCCACGGGTTTTGACTTGGATTTTTTTAAAGGCCTTCATTCATTTATTTTTCAAAAAGTTACCCGGGCCACGGCCCCCCTGGCCCGGCCGTTTCCGCGGTCCATGCTGGTGTTACAAGTTTGTCCAAGTAAAGCAAAGCTGTCGCCAGGGATTTAATGGGACTAGACCCCTCCAGGTATGATAGTAGTGGTGAAATATTAACTGCATTTCAAACTTTGAAGTAACTGAATCTCTGCAAATAAAAACTGCATTCATCCATGTATGGTAAATGGGCTGTGTTTATAGGCCTGTAGCCCAATGCTATTCTACGCTCCACAGAGTATACTACATGTAGCACTACACTACAGTACTCCCTATGGGTCAGGCTGCTTGGTTAAGCTTCAGAAGGCTCTTTAGAACTTGATATGGAGCTCTAAGAACCCGTGGGAACCCTGGCACACGTGCTCTCATTCTCACACAGAGAAACACAGAGAGAAAGAGAGAAAGAGAGAGAGAGAGAGAGAGAGAGAGAGAGAGAGACAGAGAGAGAGAGAGAGAGGTAAGGTACTGACCATGCTGGTCTGTAGTTGATCCTCCACAAAGGTCTTGATGTTGCTAAAGCCTTCCTGCTGAGAGAGAGGGGGCACACAGAGAAGAAGGAGAGAGGGATGGAGTGAGGGATGGAGAGATAAAAACCAAGATATTGTGAAAGAAATTCAAAGTGGAGAAAGTGAAGGAAAGCAGAGACAGAGAAAGAAAGGAGACAGGGGCTTTTTATCTATCTAGACAGACAGGTAGATAAATAGAATTGTTTGTTGTTTGAATTTAAAGACAAATTTAATGCAGCCTACACATTTTGGACATTTTTGCAAAAAAAAGGAGAGAGGGAAAGAAATGTATATAGAGAAGGTGTGTGTGTGTGTGTGTGTGTGTGTGTGTGTGTGTGTGTGTGTGTGTGTGTGTGTGTGTGTGTGTGTGTGTGTGTGTGTGTGTGTGCGCGCACGTGTGAGTGTGTGTGTGTGTGTGTGTGCGCGCACGTGTGAGTGTGTGTGCGCGCACGTGTGAGTGTGTGTGTGTGTGTGTGTGATGGTATGAAAGACTAAATTCACAAGAGAAAAATAGTCAGAGAGGAAAGCAGGGAGGAAAGAAAGAACTCTAGTATGATGTAAACCGCATTCCTGCATGCGTGCGGGTGTGCGTGTGTGCATGTGTGCATGTGTGTGTGCGTGCGTGCGTGCGTGCATACAGGGCATCACATCTGTTCTGAATCAGGCGTGTATGAGAAAGGCCATGCCATCAGGGGAAGAAGAAGCACAGAACAATTGAAAAGGACATTTTTTTTCTCTCTCAGACTTTAACCCATTGTGTCCTGGAGACACATACAGCTCCAGGCCACTTTATTAGAATAGTTGATGGTAAAAAAGTTGATTTATGTCCATAATTTCATCAATAATGTTAAACTGTCATGGATTATAGATTCATGGTCCAGTTTTTAAACTATTCCAATCATTCAATTGTTTATTTTTGCAAATGTTGGGCTTCCAGCTCAAACAAGTCCAACAGGCGGTCAACAGATGAGTCCTTCTATGCCCTTTCTTTTTTGCCCAAACGCCCCCTTGGCCTCCTCATAACCTGTCAAGGTTATTCATCAATAAGCCTACCATGTATTGTAAGCCTGGATTTCAACAGTGTTGGGCAAGTTATATTTCATTTTGTTATAATTTTCAAAAAAATCTGCAAAAAATCAATAATCGTGATTAATAATCGTGGTTATGATTTTGACCAAAATAATCGTGATTATGATTTTTTCCATAATCGTGCAGCCCTACAATAAGTCAAAGGTTTAGTCTTGTGGTGGAGGGAGAGTCTAAACAAATGTCCTTTTCCCTCACTTTGTTTGTGTGCCCTGGTCACCCCAAGAGCTGGAAAGTGCAGTGCTGCAGTCCCCCGTGGTAAACATAGGAAACGGAGAGTAAACTTTGCAGAGACACTAAAACGAATCAGTGGCATTTGAGGGTTGCGGAATAGCAAATAGATTTTCACTTTAGGGTAACTTTCTTTCTCCACTTTACAGCCTATCAAAATTCAAACCTGAACATTCTTTTGATTAATTGCCTATTAAAATACGGTTAGAAGGGACAGGAGAGCAAAAGACGTAGTATATGTGTGTGTGTGTGTGTGTGTGTGTGTGTGTGTGTGTGTGTGTGTGTGCATGTTGATCCTGAGACATTGATGAGATGTGATGCAACCTGGGGCCCGTCTCTCGAAAGCGTCGTTGCTAACCAGTTAGCAACTTACTAGGTTTCCAATGGGAAATTGCATTGCAACCAAGTAAGTTGCTAACTCGGTTAGCAACGATGCTGTTGAGAAACGCACCCCTGGTTAGGATGCGGCAAACAGAGCAACAGATTGAGCCTGCTCAGGCTCGACTTCAAACCCAGTCTAGTCAGGCTATTGTTGTCAGACAAGAAAACACACAAAGACAAAGGTGGAAGGAAGGCCTATGCCAGTGATTTTCAACCTATGGGCCGGGGCCCACTGGTGGGCCCTGAAGGTATACCAGGTATACTTGAAATAATATTCTGAAAATTATAACCACATTTTGGTGTGCGTTGCTGCTGATTTATGTGAGTTTTATTCATAATCGGGTCAGAGGTGGGCCCCGAACATTTGTAACAATTTCGAGTGGGCTCCAAGTTGGAAAAGGTTGGGAACCCCTGAGCTATGCAATCAGGAGGAGCCATGGTGTGTCAATGAGAGAGAGAGGGAGGGAGCGAGAGGGAGGGAGAGAGAGCGAGAGGAAGGGAGAGCGAGAAAGAGAGAGGTACAGGGGGAGAGAGAGAGGTGGTGGCGAGAGAAAGGGAGAGCAAAAGCCATGGTGTGTCAATGAGAGAGAGAGAGAGAGGGAGGGAGAGAGGGGGGCAGGGAGAGAGAAAGAGAGAGAGGTAGAGGGGGAGAGAGAGAGGGAGGGAGAGAGGGGGGCAGGGAGAGAGAGAGAGAGAGAGGTAGAGGGGGAGAGAGAGAGGTGGTGGCGAGAGAAAGGGAGAGCAAAAGCCATAGTGAAGAGACTGACTAGAGAGAGATGGAAAGATGGATAAAGAGAGATAGAATAAAGATTAGTGAGACCGAGAGAGAAAGAGAAAGTGAAAAGAAAAAAAGAAAGAAAAGAAGGGACTGGATAGAGCACAGCAGCTTAACCTCAGCCCTCGACAGAAACAAAAGGCAGCAGATCGAACGCCTCGAGGTCCAGGAGATAAGCACAGGGCTGACTGGCCTGGGGGAGAAATAGGTCCCAGGCACTTTTGGCTTAAAGGGCCCCCCTCGTAATTAGTGACGCAGAACTGTCTCACTGGTGGACCCCGCACCCTTGTGGGCCCCTATTTTCAGAAATGTAAAAAAAAAAAAACATATATATACATTTTTTTTTTTGCATTTCTGAAAATAGGGGCCCACGAGGGTGCGGGGCCCACCGGGAAATGCCCGCTATGCCAGATGGCCAGTCCAACCCTGGATGAGCATGTTTATGGCTAGCTTCTGCGTCTGCCATGCATTGCAGAGTGGAGGAAAGGGCAGAAAAGTGTGTCACCTCACCTCACCACACCAGGCAGGCTACACTACACTGGTTCACAAACTTTTTCTTGGAGACCCCCTTTTACATTTACACCTGAATACCCCGCCCCCAATACTCCAAACACCAAACATTATTTGTCCATTAAAAGTAACCGCAGAGATACACCAGCGGCGACGCGACTCAAGCGACAGAGTGTAGCAGCAAGCGATACGAGAGACTGAGGAGACTAGAGTATGTCCGTACAGGCAGAAGGCAAAGCATTCAAGCATTCCCATTGGCTGTGGTCACTGACCTCTATACAGTCATTGGCTGTCGCGGCTTGTCGCCGAACCGCGTCATAAAAAGTTGAAAAGATTTCAACTTCAAATTGTCGCGCTCGTCTCGCAAATCGCTCTAGTCTCCAGAATCGCTTTTGTCTCTCGACTCAATACAAAGTCAATTACTTCCGTCGCTCGACTCGCTCAGTTCGCCGCTGGTGTATCTCTGCGGTAAGGCTTGTTGTGAGTCCTGTTACTAAACAAACTAATGTATGGAGTTAACTATTTACCTGTGTTTTCCACATTTCTATTAAAAAGTCCAATCTGTCTGCAACCCCCCTGCAATATGTCCACGGCCCCCCTGGGGGTCCCGAGCCCCAGTTTGAGAACCCCTGCACTTAAAGGTGCACCGAAATGAAAATTTGTGGCCGAAACCGAAACAGAATAATAATGTATCACTTGGCCGAATATCGAAACCGAAACCGAATTTTACAGTTCAGTTAAAAGTTATCAAAAGTTAGGTTTTTCACTATTTTAAAAATATTGCTTAAATCTACGGCTTACAATAAATGTTTATACATGTTTTTGAAAGAAAATAAATGTGTATTTGAAGTCTTCAAATGTTAGAGTAGAACTGAAATTAGTATAATTAATGACCATTTTCAATTCATTTTCTATTCAGCCTCCGATTCGGCCACTCAATTGGCTTTCGGCCGAAAACCGAAAGTGTCTTTTTTTGCGTTTTCGGCCGAATATTTTCTGCGGCCGAATTTTCGGTGCACCTCTACATGCACTACACTATTTCAGCTGGGGGGCCCAGGGTCAACCCCTCGCCAAACACAGCTGGCATGTCAATACATGACATTTCTTAGTGAAGGTGGGTTGAGGGTTAGCTTACAAGTAAGCAGTATAATAATATTACAGTAAACAATATTATCATGTCATCATTTTTAGCATTCAAGCCGAATAGTAAACAGCTGACATAATAATGATATAATGACAACAAGAAGACAGTTAGACGAATGTAAAACATGCAACATGTTCTTTTTTCTGAATGATTTAGGAGCACACAACAACAACAGCAGCAGCAGCAGCAGCAGCAGCAGCAGCTAGCAGGCAGTCAATGCACTGTGGTGGGTGGAGTATGAGAGAGAGAGAGAGAGAGAGAGAGAGAGAGAGAGAGAGAGAAAGAGAGAGAGAGAGAGAAAGAGAGAGAGAGAGAGAGAAAGAGAAGAGAGAGAGAGAGAGAGAGAGAGAGAGAGAGAGAGAGAGAGAGAGAGAGAAATGGAAACAACAAAAGACAGAGATAGAAATTGACAAAGGAGAGAGAGAGTAAGAGCGAGTGAGCGAGAAACAAAGACAGATTTAAACGAAGAGCGAAGGAGAAGGGGGGGGGTACTGAGGGCATTGAGGACAAGGCCAGTGTAGCTAAGCCATTAGAAAGCTGTAAGGGTGAGTAGGAAGACACAGCACTGTAATGGGCGGCAGGCGGCGGCGTTGACAAGAGTGGGACAGAAGCCAGTGAGATGGATGAGGAAGAGAGAATTTTGGGTAATATATTGTATAGTATATTACCCAGAATGCTCTATTCCTCATCCAGAAAGGTTTGGTAGTGACTGTATGCGTGTGTCGGGTTATGGAAAATAGGGTTGGATACACATTTGGTGAGAAACGGCACTGGATTTTAAAGTAGTGTAATGTAATGGTGAGAAACAGCAGAGAAGTTAATTCATTCATTGAGAGGAAATTCAGAAATAAATGAAAAGTATCTCTACTCTCTGTGAACTATGTTCGCATCTGGCAGGGGGATAGAGGGATAGGGTGGAAGGTGTGGACATTTTGGGAGGATGAAAATGAATATTGAGAAAACCTGTATGAACATGAAAACCTATTAGATTTAAGCATACTACTTGTATGTCATGCATATTTATATCCCCGAAACGCGGAGCGTCGGGGATGTAATGGTTTTGCATGCGCCGCGTCCGCCACCGCGTCCGCCGCCGCATCCGCCACCGCCGCCGCGTCCGCCACCGCGTCCGCCGCGTAAGGTCTTTCGTGTTAACGCGATAAGTTTTGAACGGCTGTTTGGATTTGTCCCAGATTTTTTGGGTGAATGCTCTAGGGCAGGTTCATGAACTGATTCGAGTTTGGAGGTCAACACTTTCAAGATGGCTGAATTCAAGATGGCCGAATTTTTGTTTGGTCCATAACTTCTGACCGGGTGGATGGATTTGTCCCAGATTTGGTGTGTGAATGCTCTAGGGTAGGTTCATGAACTGTTTCGAGTTGGGAGGTCAACACTTTCAAGATGGCTGAATTCAAGATGGCCGAATTTTAGTTTGGTCCATAACTTCTGACCGGGTGGATGGATTTGTCCCAGATTTGGTGTGTGAATGCTCTAGGGTAGGTTCATGAACTGCTTCGAGTTGGGAGGTCAACACTTTCAAGATGGCTGAATTCAAGATGGACGAATTTTTGTTTGGTCCATAACTTCTGACCGGGTGGATGGATTTGTCCCAGATTTTGGTGTGTGAATGCTCTAGGGTAGGTTCATGAACTGATTAGAGTTGGGAGGTCAACACTTTCAAGATGGCTGAATTCAAGATGGCCGAATTATTCTTTGGCCCATAACTACTGACCGGGTGGATGGATTTGTCCCAGATTTTGGGAATGCTCTAGGGTAGGTTCATGAACTGATTCGAGTTTGGAAGACAACACTTTCAAAATGGCGGAATTTTCATTTGGCCCATAACTTCTGACTGGGTGGATTGATTTGCCCGGTAACACCTTATTTTAATGGTTCACCATTTCAGTGAATCTACCATATTAGGTACAGTGTAATAACCAATGTAACAATATTTAATACCATGTAATACTAGTGTAATACCAGTGTAACAATATGCAATATCAGGTACAGTGGAATAACGAGTGTAACAGTATGCAATACCATGTAATATAGTGTAATACCAGTGTAACAATATGCAATACCATGTAATACCACTTACGCACAAACACATGATGTAAGTTAAAAAAAATGGCGGTGTTACACTGGTATTACATTGTATTAAATATTGTTACACTGGTTATTACACTGTACCTAATGTGGTATATCCACTGAACCATTAAAACAGTATTACCATTTGCCCCATTTTTGCTTCATTTTCACAATAGTCGTTTGGTTTTAAGCCTATGCACGTCATGTCACGTCTGTATGTATCATATACGTTTACGAAATGGTGGACGGGAGTGGTAGAAATGATGGGGGACTGGAAGCGTCGCGTTTCGGGGATATACCTTAAGCAGTCGAAGGCGACTGCACAGGCAGTCTAGTTGTATAATAAGATGGGATGTGATCAAAGGAGCCCAACACCCAATATTCGGTGTGCACAATTATTACGCAACTTTGTTTTTTTCTGGGAAAAAAAACTTCTGAAAAGTCTATAAACAATTTTGAAGTCTTCCAGAGGGATGTATGGTCACAAAACAAGTTTGCCTAATAATTCTGCACACAGTGTATTCATAGTAGGGATTGTTTTGTGTGCGTGCTGTGCTCACCTCTGGAGGGTCTGGGGACTCGGGTCCCGAGGTGCTCTGTCCCATTCTAAGCCGGCCACCACGCCACCCTGCTGGGCCATCAAACAGCACTGCAACACACAACAACACAAAGCCGGTCACGCACATGCAAGGCACACCAGACAACACATCTCACCTGGGCCATCAAACAGCACTGCAACACACAACAACACATAGGGCTGCACCATTATGAAAAAAATCATAATCACGATTATTTTGGTCAAAATCGTAATCACGATTATTAATCACGATTACTGATTTTTTGCAGATTTTTTTGAAAAATATAACACTAAATATAACCAAGAATGAATTATATACGGGATGAGCAAAATAAAATGAATTGTAATAATTATGTAAAGGCAATAGCATGAAACTTGACAGATGACAGATTTTTGGCCAGAAGCACCAGCCTGCCAGTATATACTGGCTCCAAGTACGCTCTCAAAGGTAGGTCACTATTGCCACGAATCCCCACGATTAAATCACGATTGAGATCACGATTTCACGATTTTATCACGATTTTCGATTAACTGTGCAGCCCTAACAACACAACAACAAAAAGCTGGCCAGTCACGCACATGCAAGGCACACCAGTCAACACATCTCTCTCTCTCTCCCTCCCTCTCTCTCTTGCATGCCTAGTTAACACTTAAAAACACTGCATATGCACAGGCAAAACAAATGGAAACCGATGCAGAAACAAGGTGGCCTTTAGAACCAGCAAACTGAATATTACCGCTGCACACAGGGCTCCCACACATTTTTCATGAACAAATTCAAGCACTTTTCAAGCACCTTCAAGCACCAAATTTTCAGTTTTCCTTTAATAGGTTGCGGGAAGGGGGTGTGGGGATTCTCCCCCAGAAAATTGTGTTTTTAAGATGCAATTTCCTGCATTCTAATCAATTTTAGGGTGTCGAATGGCAAATCCCATCTGACATCTCACTCCCTCCCTTTTTATGTACCTGAACAATTTATTTCTATTATTCGGCAGACTGAGTTTGACTTGACACAAATTTCAAGCATTTTCAAGCACTTCACCAAAAATTCAAGCATTTTCACAACCTTGAAAACTCTTAATTAAAATTCAAGCATTTTCAAGGAATTCAAGCACCAGTGGGAACCCTGTGCACAAAAATAGGCGAGGGTTACATGTCTTCAGAAAGAGGAAACACCGTCACCGTCACCATAGGGTCAGATGTGTTCACCACAGTGTTTCCCCCAGAATGTTTTGTTAGTCAAGGTGGTGGGGCGTTAAAAGTATAATTTTCTGGCTAAGCAACTAGAAATTACATTCAAAACATGAAATATGATACATAATCGTTCGTCACTACCTCAGCGTGTCGGTAATGGGTAATTTGCGCGCAACCTGCTGCCTTCCTTGGATGTGGTAGCCGTAATATAATCAAATATCTTTTCATGGGACCTAGTCAAGGTGGTCTGTGTTTCTTGTCAAGGTGGCCGCTTTAGCAATAAAGTGCTGGGGGAAAACTTGGTTCACCATGAGAGAATGGACTTCAATCAGTCTCAATAAGAACTCACAGAAGTCCAGTGTTCCCATACTACTCATTTTCTAATCGTCAGTCAGAAATACTGTCCTACAAAGTCAAAGTGCAGTTACTGCAGTAGTAACTAAGTTACATATTTTGTCACAATTGAGACCAAAATCAGTCTTTACTAGGGATGCAAACGATTAATCAATTAATTGACTTCAATCGATCAACGCATTAATCGATTAAAAACATTAATCGCAATTAATCGACTATTCAACTGACAAGAATCCCAGGTGAAATGGGTTTGTGAAGAGTGTGTGTGAAGAGGGGTGTGAATAGTGGGAATATTTAAGCTTAAATCACCTTTGGATTAAAGAATTGAAATAAAATTAATTTAAATGTGGTATTTTATCTCAATATTTAATTAAAATGTTTAGATTTAGTAGGTTTTTTTGGAGAAACATTGAGATATCGGGGGGAAAACGCCGCTTATCAATTAATCGTAAGTCGATCGATTAGGTTATCAACTAATGATCAATGAATTAATCGAAATTTGCATCCTTAGTCTTTACTAAATTACACCTCCTTTATCTTGTGACAAAGCCTTAAGCATCCAAAATGTGTCCTGTTTTAAAGAGATTGCTGCTGATGACAAAGTTGCAGTAAGTACAATATCCAACCTATTACCAAGGCTTTGAAGACCTTCTTCTGTTTCAATGTTGCCATAGTCTGCACTTGTAGGGGCAAAATAGTTTATTGAAGTGATCAGTCACAGGCAAATTGCTCAACCATGTTAGCCTTCACGGCCACGTTTATATTCTATTCTGAAACTTTGGTTTGTTACGAAATACCAAAAGCACTACCACCACCACCACCACCACCACCACCACCACCACTTGAAAACCTACCCTTTGCTCTGGCTCCAGAGTTCACATAGTCTCCTATCCTCACACTGCCCTCATTCCCCAACCAATGTAACTTCATGTGCGCAGTGTAGGGACACCCATGGACAGAACTTTGCAACAGGGGAAGGTTGCAATATCTAGCGTTTTTTTTCTCATATCAGATACAAGCTAGAGCATAGTCATACTGTATACAGATGGGGCATCCCACTACGCATGGGTGGTTGACGTTTAAGGGCGTAACGCCAAAAAAAAAAAAGTTTTTCCAATTCCTGAAAAAAATAGAAAAAAATAAAGCACTTAGTGGTCCGTGGAATTTCGCCTTATTTTTGCCATTTTTGGGAAAATGTGTCCTGCATCAACACATTACATAGGCATGTCACACCGCAGGAATTTGGAGACAAACCACAGGGAATTCACTGCATTATGGCCATTTTAATCCTTTTGTATACATGACTGACATCTGAGCTCATGCTAACTTGATAATGATATTGTGTTTAATCTTAACATGTGTTTTCATTTATATAAAAACGTTTTTCCTCCTATAAGAGCAGTCACACCACAGGACACCATAAAATGAACCTAAGCATTGCGTGACAAAGATTGCAATATGAAGACATATTAAGAGGTTAAGAGTCACCTTAAACTTCCACAGCACTCTCCAATAACTGAGGTACTGACTGGTTAGGAGCCAGTCTTTAAGACCCTTGTAGTTGGCCTTGCAGCTGCCCATTCACAAACATTGACATACATGTCACCCCACAGGACGCAATTTGTGTTACAAAATTGAACTTGTAGTTAATATTACTGTCTTGAGATTTTTTTCACATATCTTAATATAAAGTTAATATTTATGCAATCATGCCAAATGCTTCATACATTATTCAAAATGTTGTTGTTTAATTTATATATATATTATATTCCAGGTTTCATTAATGTTACAGTCACACCGCAGGATATTTGACCTATAACTTAAACCTTTACATAAATCTTAACAAAAATGTTTCTTCTCATCTAAGACTAATATGAAACATAATGTACCACATCTTCTTTCATTGACATTTGTTTTTTAAAGGAAAAATAACAGTTTTGTTGGTTTTTAACCAATGTTACGAAAAAACAAGGCGTCACGTCTCCCACACACATACAGTAAGTTACTGCATAGTGAGCATAGTCACTCTAGCTCTCTGACGGGGGGGGACACACACATTCCCTGTTGCAACTGTCCCTCAACCATCAACATTAAAACAACATGACATTAGGCCTACAATAACATGAAAGTTTGTCTACTTGACACCATAACATTATACCACACACCACAACACTATAATGGCTCCATGAAAATGTTTCAAAGCAGACCCACAATAACTGATGTTGGCTATGATTTATGTCCTTAAGTCCTGTCGTTTTGGTTATAAAGCGTCTGCCAAATGCAATGTAATGTAATAATAACTAGTCTGACCATTATAACACTAGGTGGTGTCCACACACAGTAGGCAATATCAGTACTAGCCTGGCGACGCCATCCATGCACTCCACCCAAAGATTTTGGCTCCGCACATCGTCTGGCAAAAGCCTCGAGCTCGGTTCTCTCAGTGTTTAGCCAATCAGCAAACAGTTGAGAGTGGTGACGTAGAACTCACCCGCGAGCTCCGTTACTGATTGGTTAAGGTAACTATATTCACACTTTCGTTTTGTTATTTGTATGCTTTTGCGACGAGTCGTGCTAATAAAGCACAATATGGGTTTAATTTCAGTTTGGAACTCCAATTAATTATTTATATCCCCGAAACGCGGAGCGTCGGGGATGTAATGGTTTTGCGTGCGCCGCCGCCGCGTCCGCGTCCGCGTCCGCCGCTGCGTAAGGTCTTTCGTGTTAACGAGATAACTTTTGGACGGATGTTTGGATTTGTCCCAGATTTTTTGGGTGAATGCTCTAGGGCAGGTTCATGAACTGATTCGAGTTTGGAGGTCAACACTTTCAAGATGGCTGAATTCAAGATGGCCGAATTTTTGTTTGGTCTATTACTTCTGACCGGGTGGATGGATTTGTCCCAGATTTGGTGTGTGAATGCTCTAGGGTAGGTTCATGAACTGCTTCGAGTTGGGAGGTCAACACTTTCAAGATGGCTGAATTCAAGATGGCCGAATTTTTGTTTGGTCCATAACTTCTGACCGGGTGGATGGATTTGTCCCAGATTTGGTGTGTGAATGCTCTAGGGTAGGTTCATGAACTGATTCGAGTTTGGAGGTCAACACTTTCAAGATGGCTGAATTCAAGATGGCCGAATTATTCTTTGGCCCATAACTACTGACCGGGTGGATGGATTTGTCCCAGATTTTGTGTGTGAATGCTGTAGGGTAGGTTCATGAACTGATTCGAGTTTGGAAGACAACACTTTCAAAATGGCGGAATTTTCATTTGGCCCATAACTTCTGACTGGGTGGATTGATTTGCCCGGTAACACCTTATTTTAATGGTTCACCATTTCAGTGAATCTACCATATTAGGTACAGTGTAATAACCAATGTAACAATATTTAATACCATGTAATACTAGTGTAATACCAGTGTAACAATATGCAATATCAGGTACAGTGGAATAACGAGTGTAACAGTATGCAATACCATGTAATATAGTGTAATACCAGTGTAACAATATGCAATACCATGTAATACCACTTACGCACAAACACATGATGTAAGTAAAAAAAATGGCGGTGTTGCAATGGTATTACATTGTATTAAATATTGTTACACTGGTTATTACACTGTACCTAATGTGGTATATCCACTGAACCATTAAAACAGTATTACCATTTGCCCCGTTTTTTGCTTCATTTTCACAATAGTCGTTTGGTCTTAAGCCTATGCACGTCATGTCACGTCTGTATGTATCACATACGTTTACGAAATGGTGGACGGGAGTGGTAGGAATGATGGGGGACTGGAAGCGTCGCGTTTCGGGGATATACTCTAAGCAGTCGAAGGCGACTGCACAGGCAGTCTAGTTTAAATAATAGAGTAAGATCAGACCATCTCCCATCGTCCACGGAGACGGATTCCTCATGGCTTTTGCCAGACTGTTTGACGGAGTCAACAGTCGGCTTTTAGCCCAGGCTATAAGCTTATCAGTACAGTAGGACCCTGATAACCGTTACAGTAGGCCAACAATAACAATCCCCTCTGTATCGCCAAGTGGGATTAAAGTCAACAGTTAAAACTCTTTCTTTTGGGATTAAAGTCAGTTCATTCATTCATTCATTCAGCCGATCTGACTGACTTGCTAAGCTAAGTCCCCCCAGGCTAACGTTATGCCGCCGAGATAATCCTCCATGTGTGGCAGCCAGCCAGTCAGCAGCACATGAACTCTGAACACTGAAAGCAAGAGTACGGCTCTCATCTTGGCTAGGGTTGCCACCTCTGTCTGATAAGAAAAAAAAAGGACATTTATTACACAACAACCAAATTGACCCAGATGGCAAAGTGCAGTAACTTCACTATGCCAACAATGAAACTGAGAAAAATGGATATTAGGTTGGATGTTTTACTGTAGCTACTGGCAGTAAGTTACTGCAAATTTCACATGACAATGATCTGCAACACTGGAGACACGATTTGCCTTTGTCACAAGATAAAGGAGGTGTAAGTTTATGAAAACCATTTTCAGTCACACACTGCTCCAGGGACTGTAATCAATACCCCTGTATAGTAAGTTCCTTTGGATAAAGGCATCAGCTAAGCGGGGCAGCCGTGGCCTAGTGGTTAGAGAGTTGGTCTTTCAATCTAGGGGTTGCAGGTTCGAATCCCCCTGACCTCTCCCTATATCTCCATCCATGGCAGAAGTGCCCTTGAGCAAGGCACCTAACCCCACACTGCTCCAGGGACTGTAACCAATACCCTGAAAAATAATAGTTGTAGGTCGCTTTGAATAAATGAAAGCGTCACCTAAGTGCAATATAATGTAAGTGTAATGTAATGCTAAAGTATGAGTATCATTAATGGCACTCATCTGTGTAGGCCTACTGAAGCAACAGATTTACAGTAACGGCACTCCACGATGTAAAGCTCTGCTGGCCCTCGCCCATCCCCCACCCGAAACCCTCTTCAAACAGGATGTCACTTATCATCAGAACGCAAACGGAGAACACAAGCCAGTCACGATGACGCAAACGCCAAGCACATGCCGATCGGCTCACAAACACACTGCACTGATAGCATGAGTTGGCACAGGACCACAAAGACTCACACGATCAAATGCATCACACACTTAACCAACACACACACACACACGCTCGTCTCACACACACACACACACACACACGAAACCACCACTACCAGTACCAACCATCACTGTTCACACACACACACACACACACACAATCAAATCACCTCCCCTCTCTCTGACACACACTGGTAGGTACCTATGCAAACACATAACAGCCTACTACACTCCAGTCCAAACACAGATGGCCTTACACCAGACAACACCCCCTACCCCCACCCACACAGCATCTGGCTACAGCTGATCCTCTTTGCACCCCCGACACTTCATCCCCCCCCTCCAGTCTCCAGTCTCCCACCCTACAGAGTGATCTGGTGATCTGCTTTCCCTGCCTGCCATTACCCATACCCCCCCCATCTCCACTCCAACTCCTGAGTCTACCACTAAACCAGATTTCAATCCCCCACCCATACCACCCCCTCTCTCCACTCCAACTCCTGAGTCTCTACATCCATCCACTCTCCATAGGCTGCTGATGATCCTTGATGCCCTAATGCAGGGATGGGCTGATCTGAAGTGAAAGCCGTGAAGTGTAGGGATGCACCTCCCGATACTGCTCATAATACTCGTACTTGTACTCGTCAAGCACTTGCCGATACCAGCTATGAGTACTACTATTACTCAAAACAATGCAAAATCTTGTCATATTCTGTGGACTTGAAATCAGCATGGAAAAAAGTGCCACCTCATACATTTACTAACATTTAAATCTACATGGAAATGGACAATAAAAATATCACAGGTGGAAAAAAACAAGGCCATGCATTTATTTTCATTGTATTTTGGTGGTAAAAGGTATCGGTATTGGTACTCGGTATCGGCAAGTACACACATTAATGTACTCGTACTTGTATCGGTTTTCAAAAAAGTGGTATCGGTGCATCCCTAGTGAAGTGGAAGCCCAACTGGGAATCCCCAACTCCCTTTGTCATTGACACAGCACTCCACAGCACACTAAGTGATCACTGCACACTGCACACAACCAAATTGCATTTATGCTTCACCCGTGAAAGGGGGCAGCCCCCAATGGCGCCCCAAGGGAGCAGTGCGGCGGGACGGTGCCATGCTCAGGGTACCTCAGTCATGGAGGAGGATGGAGGAGAGCACTGGTTGATTACTCCCTACTCTCCCCACCAACCTGGCGGGTCGGGAGTCAAACTGGCAACCTCTGGGCTACAAGTCTGATGCTCTAACCGCTTACCCATGACTGCCCAGTCTCCACACCCATAGGCTACTGGTGTGGTGACGATCCCTGATGCCCTCCTGCTGTATTTCCACTAAATGAGTTTTTAATCAAGTTTTATCTCTCTCTGTCTGTCTCTGTCTCTCCGTCTCTTTGTCTCTCTCTGTGGCAATCTTTCTTTGATTGCAGTCTCTCATCAGTCAATGTGTTGCAATTTTCTCAGTCCTCCTTTGCTTCAAGAGTATTGCAATTGCAAGATGTCTGTCTAAGCGCAACACATCAACAACACCATCGTTTTTCACACAGTGTAGTAGGGATGCACCCCGATACTGCTCATTATACTCGTACTCGTCAAGCACTTACCGCGATACCACGAACGATACTGCTATTACACAAAACAAAATCTTGTCACGTTCTGTGGACTTGAAAGTAGCATGGAAAAAAGTGCCACCTCATACATTTACTAACATTTAAATCTACATGGAAATGCACAATAAAAAATATCACAGGTGGAAAAAAACAAGGCCATGCATTTATTTTCATTGTATTTTGGTGGTAGAAGGTATCGGTATTCTGTATCGGCAAGTACGCACATTAATGTACTCGTACTTGTATCGGTAAGCTTATTCAATGAAGTGGTATCGGTGCATCCCTACAGTGTAGTGAGCATATTCTGCCATATCAAAGAAGAAAACTCCTGAATGCTGAATGCAACCATCTGTCTTAACACAAACTGCCTTCCACAAAACAGTACAACTGCGTCCCCTCTCTCACCTCCTTTTCCAATGGCACCTCAGGCTTGGAACAGTTAAATTACTGTTTCTCAACAGGGGTGGTACAGCCCCCCCAGGGGGCGTTGGGTAGCTCTAGAGCAGTGATCCTCAACGTGTGGTCCGGGGACTACTAGTGGTCCGCGACAGAGCTCAGGTGGTCCACGAGGGGATTTCTATTTTTCCAAGACAAGCTAGCAGTAGGCTATATTTGTAACAGTATTGCAATGCTATAGCTGAAGTCTCATTTTCACCACAATAAGACAGACTTGTAAATGTGAATAAAAGTTATGTGATCTGCATCGAAATTAGCAGTGTCAAATTAGCACCCGTCAACTGTCAATTCAGTTAACAGGTGGTCCTTGAACATTTTTGGGGGGACTATGTGGTCCTTGGCCTGAAAACGTTTGAGAAACACTGCTCTAGAGGGAGGCGTCAGAAGGAGAGGGGGCAATGCTTAGTTGCCATTGGGGGGCATTAAGTTAGTCCATTTAATTTTTCATACTGGGGCGCGTTGTCAGACTTATAATGAGGTCAAGGGGGCGTCGGGAGGCTTGTGATGAGGCCATGGGCGTATTGTTCAAAAAAAGGTTGAGAACCACCGAGTTAAATCCTGGCCTATGACTTTCACCCGGTTAACAGGCACACTGTAAGTCAAGTCAATAATGAGGCAGCTGCCAGCAAGCCAGCAATGGGGAGGGAGTCAGGTTACTGAAAGGCCTCTGTGTGTGTGCGGGGGTCAATGATTCAGTAGGCCGGGGGTTCATTCATCCACCTGATGCTAACCAAGGCCAGCCTAGCTAGCCAATATGCACTGATAAAGATGACGTGCTGCTGACTGTGATCAACTGTATACTGATGTCTATACTGTCGATACCTAGTATGTAAGGCTGTAACGATACACCCAACCCACGATTCGGTTTGTATCACGATATTGACCCACGGTTCGATATGCCCCACGATTTCGCACAAAAAAAATTGAAAGAAAATTTGAAAAAAATAATAATAATTATATGAAAACAAATTATATATATACTTTGTAATTAATATCTTTTTTTGCATTTACCTGCCTGCATTAATTTTGTAGGTTTACAAGGCTGAATGTTGCAGATATAGGCTACCACTGCAACCTGTTCCCAGGTGTTGACATCAAAACACAACACAGAGAAATAAGGGATATTAGTTCACCAAGGGAAAAGGCTTATAAATAAGCTAAGATCATATGTTGAGAGAGAGAGCGAGAGAGAGAGAAAGAGAGAGAGAGGTGGGTGGTCAGGGTGTATAGTCATTGGCAGCTGTCTTACTTTATCAAACATTAGGCCTATGCCTATCCAATTAATATCCAAACATTAAAACAACACTGGCCATATATCGTCAGGAAACATGTTGTATTAAGTTAGGCTACTTAAAGAAATGCAACACTTAATTTTGATTAAGTTAAATATTTCTGTAGCTTTTTTTTGATCGTGCAGCAGCGCCTGCCCGTAGCCTACAATCAAAACTCGAAATTAACCTGTTAGTTCTCACTGCTACGTAACGCGCACGTTTTTCGTTTTGTTTTGTGGTTTGACATTTTGTCAAGAGCGAGAATGAATGCAGAGGCTGAAATGGAGCATGCTTTCTGCTTATGTAGGTGGTAATTTTACAATATAGCCTAACATTAATGTGGGAAGAAATAATGCTGCCTAATATCCTGCCTATTGACCTCAACGTTCGTCCGACTTCGGGCACCTCCCTACAAGCGATTCCAGGTTGGTTTATAGGCAGGGGGAGCATCTCGTGCGCTCTCTCTCTTTCGCGCTCTCTCTCTCTCTCCGCTCCAACATCAAACTCCACTCGCAATACACCGCGCATGCATGAGTAAAAAAAAATATTGACACGTTTATAAAAGCCTTCTTGGTCTGTTGTTCATTTGTCCTTCACCTTCCTTGTTGTTCATTTGTCGTTCACCTTCCGATGTTTGCCTCTCGCGGAGGTTGCTCAGGCAATGGATAACAACAACGTGCTGGTTGGACGGAGCATTTTATATGAGAAAGCTGTGAATGGAACTGTTACTCGAATGTGTGCGCCCTTTTTCTACTGGTCTTTTTAAGCGCATATGCAAACTCTTGCCTGTATGTTGCCTGTTGTGTTCTACACTGAGGGGTAACAACTTTAAAAGGGCACATCGCGATTCTGTGAGGAAGCTTCGCGATAGGGGTTCGTGGGTCTGCGTACCGCGATCCCTCGGTTCGATGCAATATCAACTACGTCTGCATGGGAAAGTAAGAAACGTAATTTCAATTCTTTCTATGACCAGTGCATGTAAAGAAATTGACAATGAAACCAACTTGACTTAGGCCCTGCCAACCCTTTGGCCTAAATGCCAACGCCCTATAAGTTAAGGGTCTTACATTAAGCCACGGATACCCCAACATCAGTTTGGCAATGATCACACACACACACACACACACACACACACACACACACACACACACACACACACACACACACACACACACACACACACCAAAGACAAAGAGAGCTGACATAAAAAACAAGTACTGAGTGGAATATAACACGCCCAACACAATCACATGTGAAGGCTATCTTATCACAAATCGCTTGTGATAGTGTTGTAAGAGAGTCAAGCCTACACCAAAAACTCTGTGTATCTGTAAAGTTGCTCATAGCACACCCACATAACACACAGCCGCTACATGGTAGAGAGTCATTGACTGGGGACACATCACGATCATTGCAAGCAACCAAGCATTGCAAACACTTTACTCAGGAACGACACTGCCAAGAAACACCCCCCTGATCAAATCACTTTCAAAACAAACACAGAGTTGACGGGGGTATTGCAAGAAGATGGTTCAGTTATACCAACAGGAAGAGGTAATCCCAATAAGCTTAGACACCCCACACAGATATCATTCAGATATCATTCAGATACCATTCAGATATCATTCTGTTACCCGTCCTGTATTGCACTTTGATGTCAGTCTGTAAATGTCAGTCTTGTTTATGTCTGTCCTTTCATGGTATAGAGCAGTGTTTCCCAACCAGGGGTACGTGTAAGCTTACTACTAGGGGTACGCGAGCACACAGCAGGGGGTACTTGGAAAAATGTAATTGTAACAAATGTATTGTACTTAGTTACATTGGGATAGAGAAAGCGATATAGAACTTGACTTGGGGGGTACTCATGGCACAACGAAAATGTTTAGGGGGTACACAAGACAAAAAAGGTTGGGAAACACTGGTATAGAGAGAGAAACGTAATTTCAATTTCCATGCATGACCTGTGCAGTGTGCATATGAAGAAACTGACAATAAAAGCTGACTTCACTTGATGTAAGAAAATGAGGAGTTCAGCTTTATCACCAAGTTACCTCAAGGTCAACTTAACCTGGTTGGTTCACTACTAAGCCAAGCCAGGTTCTAGGAATAGCCCCCTTGGTTAACAACTGCCACCACTAACCATAACAGACACGCAATGCAGCAACGCTGCAACTGCTTTGTCCAGCTGGTCTGGTCTACCAATCACTCCCAATGGTGCAGCACAGTGGTGTAAATGTAAACAGACACACAAAAAGGGCCGTGATTGATTCCTCACTTCTGATTGGAGGAGATAATGAAGGGTAATCTCGTGTCAGTGGAGGAACAATTGCACACAGGGCCCCAGGACAAACCACCTATAGGGCCCCTCCATACAGCCTGCCATGGTCACGATGATGCCCCCAACACCAATACAAGAGGGACCTGGGCCCAGGGGCAAATGCCCTGCTTGCCCCCCCCATAGCTCCACCCCTGTCCCATGTCCTTGTTTGTTTATTGCAGGAAATGTGTCATTATTGATTTATCTCTTCCCCCATGTCCTCCGCTGGCTGTAACGTAAGCATACAGTCACACCAAGTGCCTCCCTGTGAATTGTCCCGCATTGTTCTGCCTAAACAATACAATCAGTGTGTCGTCCTCCACTAGCCACTGTGCTAGTTAGCCCACTAGTAGCTAGGGGACACAAACATACTGTCTGTCTGACAGAGAGGACACACACACACACACACACACACACACACACACACACACACACACACACACACACACACACACACACACACACACACCCCAACCAAGGCGGTCATATTCACAGAGACATGATTTTGTACCCGAGTGATGATGTGTAACCTATAAACTATGGAAACATCGGAAAATAATTAGTCATGCTTTTCTGACAGAGATTAAGTCCAACACATGAGTGTCACTCCCTCTATCTTATTTGGCAAGATCCTGTGCCGCCCATCTGTTTGTTCTCACCCAACTGCGCTTTGCTGATAGTGTGTGCCTTGACTTGTGGTAAAAGAAAAGAAAAGAAAACAGAAAGAAAGGATTGTCCAAATAACAATAATAGAAATACAATCAATACCCTTCCATTTTAACCTGCAGTTACATAAAGTCAACACTAATCTCACATCTCAGATCTCTGAGCAGGAGAGGTGAACGCTTTTGTGATAAGTCAAGAATAAATCACACAACATAAGCAAGTCTAAGCGTGTGATTCTGGTAGTACCAAGTGGTAGTTCTACTGTACCATGGCAGCAGGTGTAGAGTGTGTTTCTGATGATGAGTCTGGACACATCGTTTCGCATTGCTACATTCCATACTTGTCTGCGCCAAAATGTAGCTGCAAGCTCTATCAACTTCTACACCCCCAAATGGCAACACACACTGCAACGTTACTGCAATGGCCAAATCCATCACGCCGTGTTTACGCGTTTTAAAACGAGGTTGGCAAAATGGCCCGTGGCAGCAAAATGTGAGATACAGGCAGGGTTCTCGCATTACCACAAAAAGGTGTCGACATCACTTCATCTTGGCTAGCAAGCTAACCAACGTTAGCCTGGCTAACGGAATACAGTAAGATAAATTAGGTGGCATCACCGCTAGTTTGCGTATCGTGACAAAATACACGTAAAGAAAAAATATGCTGGATGTTGAGATACACACCTGAAACGCGTCGAGCAACTCAGCGTTTGACCACCGTATAGATCTGCAACAATTTCATGCAAATCGTAAACACGTTCATACACCAAGGTGGCAAAATTTCGACCTCGACAACATAGACGGGCCACTGCCATGCAACGGAGAGCTTACATCTCGCTAAAGCTAGGTTAGCTTGCTAGGAAAATTGCAGTCATTCATGGAAATCTATACAGGACGGGCACAATGACAAATCACTGTGACAACATCACCAGCACATGTCATTCATATACCGATACTGTATTTATTAATGAAACACCTGTTAAAACAATGAATGATAATTTCTTATGTGCTTACCTCACCTGACCTCCGATGTTCTCGTCAAAACTGTCTGTCAAACAACACAGGAATACCGGAAATGTCTTTTGAAATAACTCCGCCCACGTCGTGATAAAACTTACCGATAGCCAATGGAAATTCAGGCTTGGGCTGGTGGCAACCAATCATGTGTTCGGCAAAAATCATGTTTCCTAGCACCTTCCCCTTTTTTAATTTATGAGGCAACAACATGATGAGGCAAGCATGCCACCTCTCTGTGTAGGAGGTGAATAAAGCAGGTAGGTAGGACTCACGACACAACTGTAGAGCTCTAGTATCTTGAAGTAGGTCTATGTCAATGGCAATGCATGCAGTGCATTTCATAAAATGTATACGCTTCAAAATAGGCCTAGTTCTACTATTATAAGCCAAATCAAAGTAGCACTACAAAAGTTTACCCCCGTTCTACACCCACCTCAGTGGTTAATGAGATTGTAGCTGAATGTAAAATCGACATCACAAACTGAAAACGTTCAGCAAACTAACCCAGGAGGCCTTTCGACACTGTTCGAACCAACTGAGCCAGAAAATCCGTGGCCAACCTATGAAACACAATAAAGCAGCGACAAGGTAGATACAGAAGTTTCTGCAGTAGGCCTAGGCCTATCCTAAACCTGAATCACAGCCGCAGGCTGTGACCAAAACAAAAGCAATCTGTTTGAAATGATTAGTACATGGGCCTTATCAGTCTTGCATGCTGATAGCCTGCATTTCCTGTTGTGAAACAAACTGCTGTGTCGCACTCGCACAGTGATCACTTTAGCAATGCGCAAATTCAGGGCAGGGGGCATGCACGCCCCTCGAAGATCCCCGTCCCTCACTTTGAGCACCAACACCAATTTAGATGTGCTGGCGCCATCTACCGGTGTAATGTGCTTTGAAGAAAAAAAGATGCCACTAAACACGATGATTTTTTGAAAAAGGTTATAGGCCTAATGCAGTTTCAGATAGCCTAAACAGGTTCTGTTTAAATGACGAATTTGTTCTAAGGTTTACATGTTTACATTCATTGTGAATATTTGTACGTAGCCTATTATTATTATTATTATTATTATTATTATTATTATTACATGTTGTTGTTGTTGTTGTTGCGCTCCGTTGCAAATGGGGGCATTAGTCCTTTTAGGAGGCTCATGATGAGGTCAAGGGGGCATTTGTTCAAAAAAGATTGAGAACCACTCGTCAAGTCAGATGGACTGTAATTGCAGATTGGACGACATTGTTATATCATCCTACATCTACTCCTTGAATAGCGCAATTCGCATTATAGTCCTACTTGCATTATGGTCTATTACAGTAGGCTAGACCTATTTTTTTGTGTCTGTGTTTCTTGCGGCTTACATCGGAATGTATTTTGTACTGTTTTGCACGCTAGGCTACAGTATGTTAAAGCAAGCATGCCAGCAGTGTTATAATATTCTATTAAACACTGTGAGTACATTCCTTCTGTTTTAATGTGTTGTATAGCCTACAGGGGTTTCCAGAGTAGGCTACTTTACTGCCAAGATGGCCATCTTGACAGCAAACACCCACCACCATGGCTAGTCCCCTGAAAAAATGACGATTTTGTGTTTTGTCTGTAATTTCTGAAGTTGCTTCACCAAAAACAATAATTGTAGGGGTTTTCATCATGTTCCCGTTGAACACACACACAAACACAAGCACATGTCTGCATCAGACACATGTATGCACGCACGAATCCATGCATATCTTACCGGTAGGCCTATATGTCCTAAGCATGAGTTGTTAAAAAACAACATCAGGTTTACAAGTTGTACACCAATAGGGCTGAAGAGCAAACGGATGATTGCACAGCAGTAGTACACTGGCTAATAGTCGCATCCTCTTTTGGGGTCCCTGTCATCGTTAGCAATTGCCTTAAGTCAGTGGTTTTCCCTCAGACACCTTTAAAGGACCAGTTCAGTCAATTTCAACATACAGTTGTAACGCTCACACTACTCTGGGCTTGTCAGTACCTGAGTTTTTTTTTTTCTTCTTTAGCCTTTTCCGAGATCTTGGTCATTGTAATGGGGGCAGCGCTTTGTTTAGATTTCAAAAAAACATTTTTATTTATTCCCAAAAACATCCGAAAGGTTATACAACATCAGCAGACAACTAGCAAACAGCGGTACCATTTGGAAAAATATTTGGAGTAGGCCTATGTTAATTTAAAAAAAAATGTAAACAAACGCTGCCCCCATTAGAATAGCTCATATCTCGGAAAGGGCTTAGCCGAAAAATGTGGCATCACCGGGTACTGACAAGTCAAGGCCCAGGGTAGCGTGAGCAATACAACAGCATATTGAAATTGACTGAACTGGTCCTTTAAGTCGGGACCCCATGTGGGGTAACCTGGAATTCAAATGGAGGTCACCTGAAATGTCTGGGTGTGACCAAAGATAAATAAAAATACTAATTAATATAGCATAATAATAACTGATTATAGTATAGATGGAAACACACCATACAATCTTAAATTATTATAAATGTATATATGTCACTGATTCTTGAAAGTTTGGCAAAAACATGTCCCTGCAGTAAAATATTAATTCTGTTGAAAATCAACTATATTTTCACAAACAAAATGAACCCAGGTAATGGCCAAGGGGTCTGTCACACGAATACACAGTTGTTTGAAATATTTAAGTGTAATTTTATTACTTTTCATGGCTATAAACCTGTCCACCCCCTGTAAAAACGCCTGTCCCAAGGACTGGCATCATCATTTCAATTGACTTAAAATACAAAAATCACTAACAGAATTGAACAATATCACCATGATGTGGAAGACCATATTAAAGTGGTTCTACAGATGTGCACATGAAAGTGAAAGGAAGTGAAAGCCGATTGGGAAACTCCAACTCCCATTGTCATTGTGACACAGCACTTCACAGCACACAAGTGAACACTGCACACTGCACACAACGAAATTGCATTTATGCCTCACCCGTGCAAGGGGGCAGCCCTCAGTGGCGGTGGGACGGTACCATGCTCAGGGTACCTCAGTCATGGAGGACGATGGGGGAGAGCACTGGTTGATTACTCCCCCCACCAACCTGGCGGGTCGGGAGTTGAACCGGCAACCTCTGGGATGCAAGTCTGACGCCCTAACCACTCACCCATGACTGCCCACATAGTGGATGTAAAACAATATTTACTATTATTTACTGATTGCTCAAAATGTGTCCAGCATATTGGTCACCACCGTCAGATTTTTTCTAAAAGACAATAAAATCAGGTATGCACAAGGTAATTTTCATTACTGAGGACCCCTTTTCAAACCTTTAGCTCTACTGCCTACTTCACCATCACTGAAGCTCCTTTAAGTTTATTATTTTGTCCTCAATTTGTTAATTTGTTTGGACACTGGTACTGTCCCAACCATAAACTGTCAACACCGTCGGGGGTTTTAATACTATTGTATTACATTAATGTTAATAAATATAATTTTTTTCAGAAAAGGTATGAAGCACCCAAGAAACAGAGCGAAAATGAAATGGCTAATGTGAACAAACAATGCATAATATTTAAAAGAGTGTTTTTTTGTCTCACACCGTCAGATGTCACCACCGTCAGATTTTGTTCTGCTCATCATGTTGTTCCATATTTTACTAAATTGTGCTGGTTAATGAAACATTACTAGGCATGTTAGTAATAATTGTGATCCAAAATTATACTCTAGCCACCACTGAGGTGCATTTGGAGGTTTTTTTGTCAGAAAACCTGACGGTGGTGACATCTGATGGAGTTCACCAAAAAACACATGTTTTACGTGTTTTTGACATGTTTTAAGAATATGCATACAATAAGTATCTACAGTTATGTTGAATTGTTAAAGTAATTCACTTTAATACAGTAAACATGTGTTTTTACTTCTAATTCTGTCTGCCGCTGTTGACAAAACAAGAAAGAGCCCATTTTATGAAAAATGTTAAACATGGGGAGCTTGGCCAATGCATTCACTGCACAGCCAAGACCTACATCTATCATAATACACCTCTATATTTTGGATTTGAACAACTTAAAAGCTGTTTTTACCACATTTTCAACAACCAGTGGCTTCCTTCCTAGATAATCTAACTAATGAAGTAAAAACATGTGCTCATACTGTGCACACACAAAAATAAAGTGTTTATGCAAGATGCCATTGACTTGAGAGGGCTATTTATTTTGCTAAATGCAGGTACTAATTAGGCCACTTTCACCACTCTCAGATTACTGTCACCACCGTCAGTTCTTAAGTCACCACCGTAAGAAGGAGTTTTGGACATTTTAAAGGAATGTGCTTACAACACATTTTCCTTAGGAGTTGTTGAAATATCAAAGTAATAGCCAATTTAAGCCTACACGAATATTTGTGAAATTACAAAAAATTGTTTGTTCTATTTAGGCGTTAAGTAAGCATCGTATGACGGTACATATTTTAAAATTAGAACACATGAAACAGTATTAAAATAGAACAAAAGTGAATTTTCAACATTTAAAGGCATATGTGTGAACCAAAAAATACACAAAATCACTTAAAAACTCCAGATACATATGCAACCAAATCAATACAATTTTAATAACTTTTAATTGTGTCTGACGGTGTTGACAAAAAACAAGGTATGATCGGAGAAAAGCCTGATTTCTGAAAAAAATACATAATCGGGAGATTGGCCTTGTGCATTTCTGAAAAGCCAAGACCTTAGTCTACGAGGATATACCATATAATTTTGTAATTCACTTTGTTTTTTTCTGTCAACATTACAGAGCCACTTTCTCAAGAATCAGTGATGTGTTACCCCGCAAGTTAGGTCAATTAAGGGTGTTTTTTTTTTTTTTTTTTTTTCCTGTGTAAAAAAGTGTGTATGGGGTCCCCTACAAATGTGGGATATCTAAATGGGGTCCCTGGCTCAAAAAGCTTGGGAACCACTGCCTTAAGTGCACACACTAAATGTATCCATTCCTTCATAGGCTCCCATCCTCGTTCCTGTCCCTGTGCTCCTTGCTTTCATCTGAGGAGGATCTAATTGGCTGGCTTGATTCTACACCTCCTCCTGGGAGCAGGTCAAATGGTGCATTCTTTTGAAACTCGGATTGTCGGAAACCCAGACCTCCGCCTCGGGAAACTGCAAAAGAACGGGTACTCAACTCGGGGATCCAAAACTCAAACTCAGAGCACTTTGATATACTCCGAGTTCGTTTAACATTAGTGTTTTCAGACATTTCAAGATTCAAGATTCAAGAATATATTGTCATTGTCAAAAAGGCAACGAAATTGTGTTTGGGGTACAATACTTAGTAGCAGCAGGTTTTCAAGTAAAGTGCAATAAGAGGTAAAAGTGACACCAGTGCTTGACTTGTATTGTCCCCAGCTGTTGCAATAGAACACATGTACAGCGGTTGTCGGGAGAACAACCTCGGGTCTACCGACAGTCGAGTTTCAAAAGAATGAGGCAAAAATGCCCTTGAGGAATAGCCTGGCAAGCCAGACAAAATTTGAGATTAAATGTGAATATTTAGTCTGGCCCCGATCAATGGGACATCGGAAGGTTGTTGATGGGAACAACACGTTGTTTTTCAAACTGTGTCTGTGCCTATTGGCCAATGCTTTGTCGTCACTCCCTCAAAACCCAGTCCACTTTGCATCAAAAGATTAAAAACAAATCAAAACAAATCTCCTGTGTTGTGATTGGCCTGCTAGTTTCAGGGCATGGGGCATTGTCCGAGGCTAGACCCACTCGCAGGCAAAAATTATTTTGGCCGCTGGCGGGTGGGGCTACGCTACTTGAGGAAGACTCTGAACCCCCATCGCACTGCGTTGATTGGCGGGGCCTTGCACAATGACAGCTTGCGTGAGGGACTGGTAGGCTATGGTGTGTGTGTGTGTGTGTGTGTGTGTGTGTGTGTGTGTGTGAGTGTGTGTGTGTGTGTGTGTGTGTGTGTGTGTGTGTGTGTGTGTGTGTGAGTGAGTGAGTGAGTGAGTGAGTGAGTGAGTGAGTGAGAGAGAGAGAGAGAGAGAGAGAGAGAGAGAGTGAGAGAGAGAGAGAGAGAGAGAGAGTGAGTGAGTGAGTGAGTGAGTGAGTGAGTGAGTGAGTGAGTGAGTGAGTGAGTGAGTGAGTGAGAGAGAGAGTGAGTGAGAGAGACTGCTCGTTTTAATATTAAGAGCCTACTTGCGCTCTCTCTCTCTCTCTCTCTCTCTCTGCTGAGTATGGGGATGCAGCGTGCCTCTTACGATCAGCCTCTTCAAGACAGTTTTTATTTATTGCTGTAATACATTAGGCTGGGCGAAAAGCCGACTGTTGACTCCGTCAATCAGTCTGGCAAAAGCCTTGAGGAATCCGTCTCAGTGGACGGTGGGAGATGGTCTGATCCATCTTACTCTATCATTTAAATTAATTGGAGTTCCAAACTCAAATTAAAACCCATATTGTGCTTTATTAGCATGCCTGTTACGTTTTAGCGTCGCAAAAGCATACAAATAACAAAACGAAAGTGTGAATAGGCCTATAGTTACTTTAACCAATCAGTAACGGAGCTCGCGGGTGAGTGAGTTCTACGTCACCACTCTCAACTGTTTGCTGATTGGCTAAACACTGAGAGAACCGAGCTTGAGGCTTTTGCCAGACGATGTGCGGAGCCAAAATCTTTGGGTGGAGTACATGGATGGCGTCGCCAGGCTAGTAATACAGTAGCCTATACAGTGATGTATGTGTAGCTGTAGCAATCGCTAGACAATTTTGACTGAAATTAAAAAAATACACATGCACTGTACCAATGCCCCCTTTCTGATAGCTATCGTTGTTCTATTTGTTGTTTTGTGTTCAAGTGTACTTCTGTCAGTGAGTTATCAGTTGCTCTTAAAGGATAACTTCTGCCAATGTCAACACCATGCAGTTGTAATGCTCACACTACCATGGACTTGTCAGTACCTGAGATTTGTTTTTCTTTTTCTTCTTCTTTTCCGTGATCCTGGTCATTGTAATGGGGCAGGGCTTTGTTTACATAAAAAAAAAACATCTTGATTTATTGCCTAAAACATCAGCAGATAACTAGCAAACAGCGATACCCTTTGGGAAAATATTTGGAGTAGGCCTATATTAAGAAAAAAATTGAATGTTAACAAAGTCTACCCCCATAAGAATAGCTCAGATCTCGGAAAGGGTTGAGCCAAAAAATGCAGCATCACCGGGTACTGACAAGTCAAGGGTAGCATGAGCAATACAACAGCATATTGAAACTGGCTGAACTGCTCCTTTACGTTTGCTGTTCCTTTTACAATAATTAGATACAATGTCATAAACTGTGTAAGTGTAATAATGTGCAGTGTTAAGTACTTGAACTACCCAGAGTTGTGTTTATTGATATACTAAAAAGACACTAAAACATGATGACGTGTTGAAGACTTGTCTCTTAATTGTGAAATGGTGGCAAGAAAAAACTAACCAGATTGCTGTTTTTTATCTTATCTCTTATCAGCCTTTCATGCGAGCTGTGCTTGTGCTTGTGCCTAAAGCCTCCTCAACCTGCATGCCTGTGTCTAGCAACCTGGTGACACATGTAAGGAAATCTGAAGGTAAAGATCGAACTGCATGTCAAAAAGCATTGATCTCTGTCTGATAGTTCTACTCTCTCACATTTATTAATTTGCTTAAACTAATACTATAGACTACCAGACCAAATGATATCCAATGGATGCAAATGGATTAAGAAAAGGCCAGAGTCCAATCAGAGATTCTTTAAGTATAGAGATATGCCAACATAATAGGTTTCTATGGGCACCTAACGCGACAGGTTCCGGTCTGCCTAAAGGGCCGTGTCATAATGCTCCTACAATGAATAGAACAGTCCTTAGGTCTGCCTAAGGGGGGCCATAATAGAACCAGGAAACAATGGGCCAATGGAACCTCTCTCTCTCTACTCTCTCTGGTGCAATCTGTCAATTCATTACATCCAAAGGCATATCAATATTCCATCATTTAGTAGATAGGCTGTTGCTGGATCTCAAATGATGCTCTTGTAGGTTACTACCCTTCAGTCTTCATTTCAGTGCGCATGGTGTATTAATTTGGCACTGAAACATAGTGCCCTTAGTGCACAAGTGCACCATCGGAGACACCGTTTACGTTCTGAAGCTAATTGTAAAAATTGGTGAATTTTTTTTTTTTTAAGCCGACCAATACCTTGAATCTCATTTACGTCACGGCAGCACCCCCTGTTGTTGTGGCATGATATAGCAGGATCTCTTTTTCCTCTTTCCATGTTTGTTTGCAAGGTTTAATAAACCTCAGTCAGTAAAGAACACACATAATTATTTCTACTTTTCCTTTCATATGTTTTCCGGTTATATGTACTGCAGCAAGACTTCTGACTAAAACGAAACAAAGTAGAGGCCCCATCACTCCAGTAGCCAACTTAGGTCATTGCACTGGCCTCCAGTAAGATGTATAATTGAGTTTAAAACTCAAACTGATAGTTTATATGTCACTGAATGGCTTAGGCCCTAAATATATTGTAAATATGCTTGAGCAAAATCACCCTAATAGATATCTTAGGTGTTATGAATCTCCTCTACTGGTTGTGCCTAGGCTCACATCCAGACAAGGTGAAATGGCATTTAGTCATTATGCTGC
Source organism: Engraulis encrasicolus (assembly GCF_034702125.1). Classification (NCBI taxonomy): domain Eukaryota; kingdom Metazoa; phylum Chordata; class Actinopteri; order Clupeiformes; family Engraulidae; genus Engraulis; species Engraulis encrasicolus. The sequence continues at coordinate 5,768,394 of NC_085857.1, read as the reverse complement.
AAAATGCTGGAACCAACTCCCTGTCCAAATTAGAACTGCCCCAACAGTATCTTGTTATAAAAGGAAGTTAAAAAAAAGCTTCTGCCTTTGGTGATAGTTAATTACACTATCTATAACACAGTATAGTGGTTCTTCTTCACCTTTTTCTATTCTTAAGCACATTGAATGACATTTATGTATGATGATGTGCTATATAAATAATTTGATTTGATAATATTGTCTACTACTTCTTTATGAGTGGCCGACCTCCCCGTATGTGCGGGCTGAAGATTTAAGGAGAGTCATACGAGAGGAAAACATTCGGTTTAATTGCTGAATTTAAATACCTGTGTGCTTTACTCATGTAGTCTTTAATGTTATGCGTCATAGTTATAAAGTTACATGAGCATGTTCTCAGAGCACGTCACATTAGAATACATGACTTAACCCTTTGAGGAGTAAGGATTTTCCCCCAGTTCTTTTAGAATTTTAATCGAACACTCTACAGCTTCCATAGAAGTCTGTGTTAAAAATCTTGCAAAGTCCTTATGACATCATAATGAGAACTCAACATTTTGACAAAATTCTAATCACATATTTGTGATGGTACTCCTCAAAGGGTTAATTGTTTAGGCTAATTAGGCCTATAGTCTGTAATTTTTGTTATGTGAGACAGACTAATGCTCTGTAAATGAAATACAATAAATTCGCATCGGACAGAGTTTAAATTCTAGGCCTTGATGTTTTGTTGAGTGCGATGTCGTGGTCATGGGTCTCTGCGTAATGCAGTTGTGACCCTAGGCCTACCTAATATACCTGCACAAAATTAAAAACATACGGGCCAAATTGTAAGGCTGCCTTCAATAAACCGGTGAAGTGTTTCGTCGACAATCAAAGCGCAGTGGCCTATATCTGAAATGTTGAAGCACTGCACAACACCAGAACTATTGACAACAAAGTCAGGCTTCAGCATTGTTTTTCTAAGTAACCATAATATTTTATGTAGGCCTGTCTGGTTTTATTTTGCAACTTGATTCTATCTACAAATAACCTTTTTTTTACGCGATTGCATCTTGGTGCTATGTTTTACGCACGGTGAATTTAGCCTCCTTTTGGAGATGAATTTTGTTTTACTACAGTTTACGCATCACGTTGTAAGACACATTAAGCAATTATGACAAGAGGCGAAATGGAAAGCAGTAAATAATCAGTGGAGAAGACGAAATTCTCACAATAATCTTTATTGTTGACTAATAAATATTTGGTCTTCAAGGCACTTACACACTAAGGCCATTAAGTACTTAACTCGCGTGGTGTACAACTTCTGCATGGTAGTAGCCTACGCTATCTGCCTCACACACGCTCGCACACGCGCACACAATCAAACAGGGCAATGTAAAAATGCACCCGACAACTGTTCTGTGGAAAAAAATATATGAAAACGAATTGGCGTTGAAATACGGAATGTTTGCATCATTTTTTCAGTAGCCCAAGTGCATGTATGGGACTACTGGGGAAAATTCTTTGAATTTACAGGAGCACGCCTTTCAACCAACAAATTATGTACAATATTCAGTTAACATAACTTTTCTGAGGGGGAAAATGACAAACCCAGTGTGGGGGAAAAGACAGCAACTGTCTGTCTATTTCGGTTGGTCCGATCTAACTGAACATTCTGTTTTAAAGGCTATATGTTTTAAAATTTGTCATACATAAAATAAAACTACTTTGTACATGGTCTTAAAAAATCTCTTTCCCTCCGCAATTTCAATCTCATAATTGGTATAAGGGCACGTTGTTTATTCTGTTATATATATATAAAAAAGTCTCTGCCAGCAGTAAAAAAAAACAAAAAAAATCTACTTATGACAAATAGTACATTCCATAGCCCACTGGTCCACCGAAAAGTCCCGGTACGGGCAGAGCAGGCCTCGGGAGAGAGTTCGCGCTCCCGTAGAGCGATGGGGAGCCCATGTGGGCCCCCAGCGGGAAGGGCAGCGCAAAGGCAGCCGGTAGAAGAGGTTTGGACGCCAGCTTGAATTTCTCCAGCTCGGCCTCCTGCAGTCTCTTGGCTTTGGCCCTCCGGTTCTGAAACCAGATTTTGACCTGGGTCTCCGTCAGGTTGAGGGAGTTGGAGAACTCGGCCCGCTCCGCGATGGAGAGGTACTGCTTCTGCCGGAACTTCCTCTCCAGTGACAGGAGTTGCGAGGTGGTGAACGGTGTCCGAGGTTTGCGGTTGTTTTTGTGTTTGCGCAAGGTGCACGGCGTAGGGCTGGGGTTACCTGTTGGGAAGAGGAACGTATTACGCACGTTAATTAAAACGGGCAAAGAATTGTGTGCATCTTTTGGAACATGTAACGTTGACCAGACAAAAGCACCCACATAGACAGGAGTTGACTCCAAAATAATATTCAATTGCAGCTAAGCCATGTGCCATGTCTGTCATATGTTTATAACTTATTCGTTATAGTTACTTGCTGTGGTTTTTATTTATTAGTGTAGGTAACTTGAATGTGTGACTTGAATATAAGATATATAACATATGATTCTAGTCTTGAAGTTGGTTCCCATGACCAAGATTCGGCCTGTGTATTTATTGTTTCCATGACTTCAAACTGAGTGGCAGGCCTGCACTTTATTTGTCAACAGATCGTTTCAATAGCGCTTCAAAGAGTCCACTTGGAAATACACATTCTAAAATGTTTTTTTTTTTTTTTTAACAACGCAAGTGTTCTTTGATTTGCATTTAATTACATTTAAGTACAGTGAGAGCACAGAGCCAACACCAAAGACTTTTTCGAGTAGCCCTTTGTCAAAATCTCTTGCATCTCAAAATCTACCCAACAGATAATTACGCACGAAGTTGACATTTACGCACATGCCCGTTTATCACAATTTTACTATTCTACCGAATAAAAAATGAATCAAGTTACTGAATAAAACAAGCTGGCAAGACTTACGTGGTGGAGATGAAAAGGATGACGTCCTGAACCAAGTGCTCTGTTCTTTATCGCTAAAATCTTCGTTATCGTCATTCAAATTATCGGACGGGCTGGGAAAGCTCTCGCTGGGCAATTTGCTTTTCTCGCCATAGAATGTCCTCGGGGAAGAAAATGGTTCCATTTGTTCCGTGACAGGCTTGGGTAGTACGAGTCCAGGTCCGGCGGCGGTATACACAGTCCGACAAGTGGTTTTCTTCGAGATCAGTGACTCGACGCTGAAGGGTAAACTGCTCGTTTTTGTTTTCAGTCCCTTGTTGCTGTTGTCAACGGTGGCCTCGGTCGGTCTAATCTCCTCTTTTACCAATTCCGCTTTCTCCTGGTGCACTTTCACCTCGTGGTGGGATGGGGAGCCTTGTGAAGAATTCATCCTGCAAGTGTATGGTGCCATACACTAGCGTATGGCTTCGCAGTATACTTTCTGGCTATGCGTGTATTGCTTATCCTTTTGAAGTCCTGACAGTCCAATGACTGTTGTGGGAGAGGTCGGGTATAAAACGGTCGAGAATTCCCCCCCTTCCACGTCGTCCAATCAGCTCGTCAAGCGGGCCGAACGTCTTCCAATCGCCTTGTCAAGTTGGCCTCGTTATGTCTCCGGGTTGCGTTTTGATTGGACTAAATGCCCCATGAAAGACATCAAGAGGATATCGAGAAAACCGAGTAGTTAACTTTAGACGTCTTGCTGGGATGATGCATTGATAGCCCAGAGGCTTTTGACTCCTTGGAACACTAAGTAGACCAATTTTAGCGTAATTAACCAGTAGGGAAGCGTCCCAAGTATCCTCACCCAATAGCCGAGCAGTCATTGAAAAAAGCACAATGAAATAATCACACGCTGACACTCCTGTGCCAAGACAGGAACGGTGAGAAAAAGATGACCAAAATGAACTCCAAAAAAATACACAAACTTTGATTCGAATAGAAATCACAACAATGCGTAAAAGAGGTGTTCTGTCGTTGTTTCTCAATTTCTGTCTTTGTTACTCGACCAAACATACAAACTACAACAAAACAAGTTAAAAGTGGCCTAAATCAACAGAAAATAAAGTTTTCTAATCGGCAAAACGCACAGCGTAAACATCTTCTGCAAATGGTTTAAATAGAAAAAAAAATACTGAACGTTGATGCAAAAAAAGTTATGGGGCCGTTTACAGGAATAAATATTTGTAGATTTGACTCGCATTCAGACCTATAGATTTCGAAATTGATTAGTGATGATTGTTGGTCACACGACATTTCCGCAATTTAAAGCTCGTCACGGTCTTTAAGGCTTACAAAAGCCTCAGCGGAGAAGCAACAGGCGCTTTTTTTCTCTCCGGGTCTCGGCGTTTAATAACCCAGACAAGTTGTGTTTTGGAAGGCGCCAGCCTCGGCGAGATCAAAAGGGGAAGCTACCTCGGGGAGAAAAGGCAACAGTTAACTCCACTTAACCAATTGTCCTCCAAATATTTCATAGTCCACTGCATAGCTGGAAGGCCAACCGCTGACATCAAAAGACGTTAACTGTTTCTTTTCTGGAGAAGAGTATTGCATAAAAACAGATTTTCTGAAAACATACCATAACCCCGCTGTGAACACAGCCCTGCATACCTAGGCTGTTTGTCTAAACTGTCGCGCGCGAGGGGAAAAAAAGAATTTAAACTTAATTTGGAAATTGATAAATTGCATATTTAATCATTTTTTTCCAACAAGCATTGAAAATCCTGGACTATATTTTGCAATAAAATAACACATACCAGGGGTGAAGGTATTTTATTCACATGCTTCAGGCTTCAGGCAAAAAAAAAAAAGTTGATTGAAAGTCAGCATTTGTATACAAACGTCAGGCACCGTGACAGGCTATACAACATCATTATTCGATCAATTCTGATCAATTTCAGTTTTGGACAAGGCCTCTTGTCTTTCCGTAAAAAGCCCTCGCTATATGGGACTTGACAGCCGTCACATCAAAGACATTTTACACCCAAGGACCAGTCTGTAATGATGAAGTCCTTCAACTTGTCAGATTTTGCGGCCTCCATATGTTTCCAATGACCATTCATTACCGTTCATTACACTGATGGCGCTCTAAATGTCATCGGCTTGTCACGCAGCAGTTACCCAGAAACCATAAATGCCGCAATTAGCCTTAAACTGTCTTAAAATACATCGCAAACAAAGAATGTTACTATATGAGTTTCATAATTGAACCCATTTCAACAGTCTGCTTTACTACAGCGAAGGTTATGATGAACACTTTATCGCAGTTAGGCGACCCCATCTAGCCTATGGTTTCTCAATGTATCTGAAGAGAAACGTAAATAAATAGATGCATGTTTTTGGAGTCACACTGACTTCCATGACCCCGGCAAAAAGCAACAGGTTATTCGAGGATCTAATAAAGGGCTTCGACATGCCAGACCGTTGGCTTCCCAGTGCGCGCGCTGGCACCGCTTGTCAGTCAAATGGTGCATCAGCTAGAACGCACGGGCGCTTTTTTTCCCTTCTGCACTGGAACAGCCCCCCCAGCTCTCTCTCTCTCTCTCTCTCTCTCTCTCTCTCTCTCTCCCTCTCTCTCTCTCTCTCTCTCTCTCTCTCTCTCTCCCTCTCTCTCTCCCCCCTCAGGACACCAGCACACCGAGTTTGTGTTTCCCACCAATCCCTCAATCTTCTAACACTCCTGGAGAACAACGACGCGAACGAGCCGTCAATTATTTACCTGAATTTTCAGCAAACAGATCCATTTCGCAATTAAGACTTGGTAATGCGCGCGCCTCGCAAACTGTAAGATGCTTCGGTTGCTTTTTCTTTCTTCTTCTTAATGTGATCATTGTCCCCTGTCGAGGCACTCCGCAAAACGAGCAATTATGTTCTCCTAAAAAGCAGCCCGCACCTTCCAGCACCTTCCAACACCTAGTCCCCTCTCACTTTTAATTGAATTGCGGTGGTTAATAATTAAATGTATCTGGGAAACGGTAATGGCAGACATGAAAGGCAAATGAAGGCCCTGAGTTCTCTTCTGCAGACCGCCATTGTCTTCTTTTATGAGTATTTATTGGGAAAATAATTAAAATTGTCATATGTTCAAATAAATCGCAGTGTACTTGAGTTACATTTAATTACACATTTCCAAATGTGTGTTGCATGCATGAGCAAAAGTAATTATTAATTTCATTCACTTTCATCCATGACTTGTTTATTTTATGGTAATACTTTATTTTGTCTTTTTTTTTTAGTTATCTACATGTATCAACATGTGATAATATACCTACATTGTACTTAACCATAGCCCTTAGGCACAATGAAAGTAGGATACATAATGTTACATGTTCTACGTGTAGAAATTAGAATAAATACCTGGACATGTGTTATTGGACACTCTTTTATATACATTCAACCTCACACAAGACAATGCTGCCGTTTTTAATTACACTTAAC
>NC_085857.1:5756999-5759499 GCF_034702125.1 Engraulis encrasicolus | reverse complement strand
TGGCTGGATTGGCCATAGGGCATACAGGGCATTTGCCCAGTGGTAGATTGTGGATGATTTTGTGGGCAGCCGTGGCCAAGTGGTTAGAGAACTGGTCTTTCAATCTAGGGGTTGCAGGTTTGAATCCCCCCTGACCTCTCCCCACATCCATGGCTGAAGTGCCCTTGAGCAAAGCACCTAACCCCACACTGCTCCAGGGACTGTAATACCCTGACAAATAATAACTGTAAGTCGCTTTGAATAAATGAAAGCGTCAGCTAAGTGCAATGTAATGTAATGATATTGGCCTGGTCCTCCCCTCAATGTAGTGGTATCAGTCCTCATGCCACTACAGCTGACCTGTCCGTGTCAAATGTATATGTTCATTTTGCCTGTTGTGGTCAAAATAGCTCGTAATGGATGACTAAAAATATTGTCATGAGCTTCATTTTCTCTCTGATTGCCTGATGGACTAGCCTGGGAACTCCCATACTGCCTTTAGTTCTACACAATCGTTTCGATCTGAAGGACAGTCTGGTGGGGATGACTCATAACGGCCAAGATCATGGTACCTGTGTCATAATGGCCAAGCATTCTGACCTTAACAGTTTCTCTGCCCAATCAGAGAGCAGGGCAGTGTGTCATAATAGGGTCATTCCACGCCAAATCAACAAGAGCCCGCGCACTTAGGTCTCAAAAAATTCTGAAAATATTACCAAGTGTACCCATGGTACTTAAGAGAAACACTGTAAATTTATTTGAATGTAAGATGTATACTCTCCGTGTTACAGCCAATTTTACTGGGGGAGGGGGGTGCCCATTTTGTTCACACTCTTTTTTTTTTGTTAAAGTTCACAAGCCCGTAGCTCAATAACTAAACCATGTAGGAAGCTCAAATTTGGCATGCTGGTACATAGATAGGAATAGTTTGTTGCTAAACTGTCAGTTTTGGTCTGTATGATCCTGCATCGTCATAGCATTCCCTCAAAGATGATACAAATTGTACTGGAGTTTTTGGCTGTGCTCTGTTTGGGCCTTCAGAAGACATATTTGTGCCCAACATAGCCTCTTGATTTTTTTCCCTTGTAGAGACAAGTAAGAACACTCTCATAAAAAGCTATAAATAGAAAGAAAACCCCATCAGTGTTTCACCAGAAGACCTCACAATTCTGACAAATCATTTTGGGTGTCATTTTCAGAGCTCCAGAACCCCTTGTGGGATTGTCCACATATTTTTATTTTATTTTTTTCTTCATTCTCCATGAATTCTTCTTTTTAAAAATGCCAATGAGACTTGTCTTATGTGATGTTTTCTTTTTTAATTTCCACCCTGAACATTCTATGCACCAGCATGCCAAATTTGAGCTTCCTACATGGTTTAGTTATTGAGCTACGGGCTTGTGAACTTTGACAAAAAAAAGTGTGAACAAAATGGGCACCCCCCTCCCCCAGTAAAATTGGCTGTAACACGGAGAGTATACATCTTACATTCAAATAAATTTACAGTGTTTCTCTTAAGTACCATGGGTACACTTGGTAATATTTTCAGAATTTTTTGAGACCTAAGTGCGCGGACTCTTGTTGATTTGGCGTGGAATGACCCAATAGCCAAGTATTCTGCCCCCTACGGAATGTACAATAGGCAACTCCCCAGACCTAATCTCACTTGTGATTAGGTCTGGTGTTAACCAGGCAAAAGTATTAACCAGGCAACTGATGGAGCGGTTTTGGCCGAAAATGCCCGGCCTGATTTGTTGTCCCTGTCCAGGCCAATACGCGCCATGCACACTGCAATACAGTACACACAGAGAGACACACAGTGGCAGACACATACACACACACGCACGCGCACACACACACACACACACACACACACACACACACACACACACACACACACACACACACACACACACACACACAATCGCATAAACATGCATATTGGCATGCATACACACTGCAATACACGCCATGCACACTGCACTACACACAGAGAGACACACAGTTGCAGACACATACACAAATACACACATGCGCACACACACACACATACAGTACACACACACACGCACACACATACACACACACACACACACACTCGCATAAACGCATGCATATTGGCATGCATACACACTCTTGCATTAACATGAATACATACACACACACACACACACATACACATGCATACATGCGTGCAAATATGCGAAACATGCACAAATGCATGCACACATGTATGCACTCACGCACACGCACACACACTCAGGGAAGCCGACAGAGGTGGGACAACGAGGTCAGTTGTCCCGGGCCAAGGGAGACAAGGGGGCCAGCATTGGGTCCTCACTACATTTTATGTATAGCAGTGATTTTCAACCTATGGGCCGGGGCCCACTGGTGGGCCCTGAAGGTATTCCAAGTGGGCCTTGAAATAATTTTCTAAAAATTATAATCACATTTTGGTGTGTGTTGCTGTTGATTTATTTGAGTTTTATTCGTAATTGGGTCAGAGGTGGGCCCCGAACAT
>NC_085857.1:5741999-5749499 GCF_034702125.1 Engraulis encrasicolus | reverse complement strand
GTGTGTGTGACTTGCTGTGTGTGTGTGGACGACGAGCCTCCTCCTCGGCGAGTCTCCCTGCTCTGCTCTGCTCTCGGCTGGCAGCACTGCAGCAGCGGTTGCCGCGAGTGACCATGGAATGTCACCACACTTCTATAGGCCTGTTAGTGGCTAGAGATGTAATACATTATATTTCATGGGAGCGGGCAATGGCACCCCAAATTACCCTTTTACCGTTGGATCAGATTTTGAGTGCGACCAAAGCCACAAGAGGCATTGTAGAAATTGCTGCAAATAGCCATCATACGGAGTCCACTGAGTGTCTGTCGTCTGGTTTTCCCTTACGGCTTTTTCCCCTGTCTTCTGTCCTCTTTTTATACTTTTTTTTTTGTTGGGGGGGATTGTCATGGGAGATTGTTTCCTTACATTTTAACTCAAGAAACTATTTCACATTATGAAGCGCAGTGTACTTAAGTATTGACATCCCTGCGTGATCTCTGTTATTTCAATAGTTTATTTAGATATATTTGTTTTAATTGATATTGACTTCTCTTAGCATATTATTGCAGCTACACTGTATCCTGTACTAATGCCTGTGCTTTTTTTGTGTGTGTGTTTTTATGGGTGTCTTCAAGTCTTCTGTCTATGTTGTTTCATGTTGTTTCAAGTCTTTTTACCCAGGCTTTGGTCAGCTGCTTTTGTTGTGTTAAAAGTGCATTACAAATAAACTTTGACCAGATTTGACTTTGACGTAAGTGAAATCTACAGATTTGTTAACTGTCACCAGGTTATTTTTTTTAATGTGTGTAATTTCTTTTTTTTTTCTGTTTGCGTTTGCATCTGGACAGTTGGGTACTGTGAATGATGATCTTTTCCACAGCCAAATGAGAGTGGGTGAATTTGCAATATTATTTTTATATTAAATGTATTAAATATATTTTATTTATTAAATGTATTAAATATATTTTAAGAACAGAAGGCGAGCTCTTGGAAGATGTGAGATTAAGCAGGACCTCTTCAATGGCTATTACATAATATTACATGCTGATCAGGGGTGCCGGCAGACCTATTTTACAGGGGCACGTGCCTGGGATTGATTTGCTGTGCCCCACTATGAGTTTCACCAAAAAAACAACAACAACCTTGCTATTGGAATTTAGCTCAAGTTTAGCATACGGAGTAATCTACAGAATGCACACAAAATAGCGCACATGCACTATTTGTAATAATATAATTAATGTACAAGCTTTTAAAAATAAATAGCTGCGAAAAAATGGAAAAATTCTTGGTGCCCTACTACGCCCCTGTATAGGCCAGCTGACGCCCCTGATGTTGATGCACGTAGATACATTGAAAAACTAAAACATAAAATGCATTCTTGCCAAGATTTAAAAAAAATAAAAAAAAATTGCAATGTACGATCTGTATCACATCTTCATTTATTTATCTAACATTTTAATCAATCTAATCAGGCCAGCAGACGGATGGGAAATGAAAAGTGACAACGCCCTAAAAAGAAAAATTGCCACTACATGTCAGTCAGCGCGTCAAGGAAGTGAGATGAAACGTTGTGATAACATTTGTCACAAGTTAATGGCACAACGCAGATCACTGACTAGAGCAAAGTGGCTCTCACTAACTGAACGCAGTAGCAGTAGCAGCAGCAGCAGCAGCAGCAGCAGGATTACCTGTCAAGCAAACCCAGGAATTATTCCAGTGTTAATTCAACACTTATAGAGTCTATTTAACACCTTCTGGAGTGGATTTGGTCTCATGGTACTCTCTAAGTGTTGAATTAACACTGCATTTTTTACTGTGAAGGGGGAGGACACACTGCTACGGACGGGAAGAATGAAAGAGAGCGTGGTGAATAGGATGAAAAAAAAGAAGCCACATTGTTTGTTTTGTAAATAGAGCCGAGGCACTTCAAAGACAAACAATAAGAGAGAAAAAAAGCCCAAAAGTCGCTGCTGCAGCCTCTGAGAGCTGGAACAATTAGTATCTCAATATACCTGGCCAATTCATTCCCCAACTGCTTCTCCGTGGATAGCCATTGAAGAGGTCCTGCTTAATCTTAAATCTTCCAAGAGAATTGCCTTCTTTTCTTTCTTTTTTTGTGTTGTGGGATAATTATGAGATCACCAGAAGTAAAGGCATGAACAAATATATGCTCTTTAGTCGTCCCGAGATTACAATTTTAAATTCCTGCGCTGTAAAGGCGGACAGCGGGGGGGCGGGAAGTTGAAAGGCCCTTTGAATAAACAAGCCCCCTCCCCTTCTTTCCCCTCCGACCCTCCCTCCCTCCCTCTTTCTTTCTTTCTTTTCTTTCATTCTCCCACTCTCTCTCTCTCTCTCTCCCTCTCTCTCTCTCTGCCTTGTCCCACCTCTCTCCTTGTTCACTCTCTTTCTCTCCCCAAAGTCTCTCTCTCTCTCTCCCCAAAGTCTCTCTCTCATTCTCTCTCTCTCTCTCTCTCTCTCCCTCGTTCTCTCTCTCTCTCTCTCTCTCTCTCTCTCTCTCTCTCTCTCCCTCCCTCGTTCTCTCTCTCTCTCTCTCTGCAGACAGGACAGTCTACAAGTCTACGGGAGGTTGGCGTCCCTCCTCCTTCTGAAGTCTGAGGGCAGATGTTCCCGTGCGTGCGGCAGTCTCTCCCTCCCTCCCGCGGGCGGCACACACACACATCACTTTACTTTAGAACAGGGGTTCCCAACCTTTTTCAACTTGGGGCCCACTCGAAATTGTCAAAAATGTTCAGGGCCCACCTCTGACCCAATTAAGAATAAAACTCAACGAGATCACAGCAACACACACCAAAATATGATTATTATTTTTGGAAATGGATTTCAAGGCCCACTTGGAATATCTTCAGGGCCCACCAGTGGGCCCCGGCCCATAGTTTGAGAATCACTGCTTTAGAAGGCAAATAAATAGCCTGCTCTGCTCTTGGGGGCTTGATTACCAGAAAGGTGTGTGTGTGTGCGTGTGCGTGTGCGTGTGCGTGTGCGTGTGCGTGTGCGTGTGCGTGTGCGCGTGTGCGTGTGTGTGAAAGAGAGAGAGAGAAAGAGAGAGAGAATAGGGACTGTAATGATTCTGCCCAGCCAATTCTGAATTAATACTATATTGAGAGAAGAAACACTCATACTGAATTTCACAATGTTAATTTACTCAAAAAAAAAAGTCAAATTGAACACTATTAATGGGGACCACATACAGTATGCTCTCTTTCTTTCTCAAACTGAGAATGGCTTGAGGCTGACACGTGCCCGTAGGATATTAGCCAGGCTGTGCCCCCTGACGCAACACTTTCAGCGTTGCAACTAGTCAGGTCAAGAGCAATGCAAGTAGAATTCTGAGTTCCCGAAATTATGGGAACTCCTCCCGCTTTGTTGGTAAGCAAACAACCATAAGCAAACTAAGGGTGGCGGGTCAACCATGCTGTTTGGGAAATGTTAATTGTTATGCTCTTGGTCAGACCAAGACTCGAAGAGATTTGAACATCGATGATAATCAGGCTAGTAGGATATAGCGCCTAAAACCTGCAGTGAAAATATAGCCTTGATACAGTGTATGTGTAAAACGCATTTTGCAATGAAATTCCCCTATACAAAAACGCCTGTTTCCCAAAATGTGGTGGTGATGGTGGAGGAGTAGAGGAGGAGGAGAGGAGGTGTTCAGAGATACGCTGGTGGGGGTGGAGGAGAGGAGGTGGTGGTGGTGGTGGAGGTGGTGGTAGTGGAGGTGGTGGTGGTGGTGGTGGTGGTGGAGGTGGAGGAGGTAGAGGAGGTGTTCAGAGAGGCGCTGGTGATGGAGGTGGTGCTGGTGGTGGTGGTGGTGGAGGTGGTGGTAGTGGCGGTGGTGGTGATGATGGTGGTGATGGTGGTGGTGGTGGAGGAGTAGAGGAGGTGGTGGTGGATGTGGTGGTGGTGGAGGTGGAGGTTGTGGTGGGGGGGGTGAGGGGGGTGGAGGAGGAGGTGGAGGAGGAGGAGGAGGAGGAGGTGGAGGAGGTGCTTAGAGAGACGCTGGAGGAGGTGGTGGTGGTGGGGGGGGGACCTTGCTTGCTTTGTTGTGCTATTGCTTAATGAGCTAGAAAATACAATTGCACTTTTCTTACGGTGAAAAGCGCCTCGAGGGCATTGTAAATTAGCTCTCTGGAAGTGGGGAGAGAGGGATGAGGCTTGCTGTGCCGGGAGAACACAGCAGAAAGAGAAGAAGAGAGGGAACACAGAGGGAAGAGAGAAGAAGAGAGGAGAGGAGAAGGGAGGGGAGGAGAGGAGAGGGAAGAGAGAAGAAGAGAAGAGAGGAGAGGAGAAGGAAGAGAGGAGAAGGGAGGGGATGAGAGGAGAGGAGAGGAGAAGGAAGAGTGGAGAGGGGAGGGAAGGAGAGGAGAAGGAAGAGAGGAGAAGAGAGGAGAGGAGAAGGGAGGGGAGGAGAGGAGAAGGGAGGGGAGGAGAAGAGAGGAGAGGAGAAGGAAGAGAGGAGAAGGGAGGGGAGGAGAGGAGAAGGAAGAGTGGAGAAGGGAGGGGAGGAGAGGAGAGGGAAGAGAGAAGAAGAGAAGAGAAGGGAGGGGAGGAGAGGAGAAGGAAGAGAGGGGAGGGAGGGGAGGAGAAGAGAGGAGAGGAGAGGAGAAGGGAGGGGAGGAGAGGAGAAGGGAGGGGAGGAGAAGAGAGGAGAGGAGAGGAGAAGGGAGGGGAGGAGAGGAGAGGAGAGGAGAAGGAAGAGTGGAGAGGGGAGGGGAGGAGAGGAGAAGGAAGAGAGGAGAGGGGAGGGAGGGGTTTGGGTAAAGGGTATGGCTTGTGTTGTGTGTGTGGGGGGGGGGGTGGTTACTGAAGGGGTCGGTGGAATGAGAGTGGGAGGAGACCAGAAAAGATCAGAGCATCACAGAGCATTTAAGATCACTATCATTAGCCGAAATAATCCCTACACGCACTTGTTGCAGCAGCCCCTGAAAAAAGAAGGGAAGGGAAGGGAAGGGACGGGTGGAGGGGTGGGTAAGGGGTAAGGGGTAAGGGGTAATGGCAGTCCCATTGTTGGCTATGCAGGTAGAGTCTTTCTATCATGCTGGGATGAACTCAGCCGACCTTTAGGGAAACAGTTGATGGTTTATGGCCTCTCTCTCCGTGCCAGTGTGTAATCAAGTGATTTGAGAAGTTAATTTAACCCTTTGAGTTAGTTATACAGTATGTGATTGGAATTTTAGCCAAATGTTGAGTTCTCACTGTGATGTCACAACCACTCTGTGGGGCTTTTAACACAGAGTTCTATGGGTGCTGTAGAATGTTCGGGTAAAATTCTGGAGACTGGAGACAATTGGTGGAACGTTATCCCCCAGGACCATCGCAAGCGATTGTTGGGAAAGATTCCCTCGTCGACTCATGTGCGATGTTCTAAGATAGCATTTTGCCACCTCAAAGAGTCGCCGAATGCAAATCGTATATATCAAACACTGTTTGATATTTACGACTCGAAATAGAACGTTGGGCATTGTCTCAGTGCTTACCATCAAAGACAAGATTGACAGTTGCGATTCTCTTCTAGTGTGCGGCAGGGCTTGACACTGGCACCTGCCAACCGGCCAAATTCTGGTAAAACTTGACTGTGGCTGGTAATGATTTCAGTGTCACTAGCCAATTTTGGCAGGTAGATTATTCTGTGGTATGGCATATCAACATAGCCTAAATTCTGCATTTTGCCCCTTATGTATCAGTTGTTCGTATAAGTTCAAGAAAAAAGCTGTTATTCAGTTTCTATTTGTTTCTTTTATTTCCATGTAGAATGCTATGCACTCATTTTCTTGCTTTGGCACCTCATCTTCTGAGGTTAGATGTACAGCGTCATGATAAAGAAAAAAATATAATTTGTGGCTAGTAGCCTAGAATAGCTGAATGGCTAGTGACTCAGGAAAACTACTAGCCATGGTGGCCAGCAAGTAAAAAAGTTAATGCAAGCCCTGGTGTGCGGCACAACCTGACTTCAAATTCGAACACCAAATCGGGAGTTGTGTAGTTTGAGGCTAGCCCTACTATTCTCCCGTGCTTTAGTCAGTACATGTCAGCAGGGCTGAGCGTAGCCAGAATAGGCACGCTTGAATACAAGTTGTCAACGTAGAAAACATCCGTTTTTGGTTTTGTTGGTTTTGTTGGTGCCTTGTTGTAGCCTCGCGAGCCATCCTACGTACTTCCGCCAAAGGATTGGCTCCACTACTGTAGTCTGGCCGTGCTTCTCTGTGGAGTGCTTGCAGCAGTAGAATTTTGATTGCAACGCCCCCCCAGAAAACAGCCAATAATCGAATACGCCCCCCACGTGGGGACGAAAGGGGGAGAACGCTCGTGACAATGACGTACACATCTGCGCCAGAGCCATTGGTCTGCGCTATGTTGTTGTTGAGTAACTGCCAGCGATTGGGTGAGAGATGTCCAATAATTTCAAACTATAACTGAGTGCAAACTTCCTGCTTTCTACAATCGCTTCAGAGCAAACAAATGCCAGACCATAAATACGAAATGAAATGGTAGTATTATGGGATGGTCAGGACCAGGCTAGCCTTGTTGTGCCTTGTTGTTTTGCTTTTAAGTAGCAGTGTAATACTGTTTTGATTTGTCATCCCTAACTCATGTAACTCAATAACTTTGTTTTTTTTACTCAGTATGAGTCAATAAAGTATGAGTCAGTAATAAAAAAAATAAAAAAACATTTGTCACAATGTGGACAACATCCTTGCTGTTTTTGTTTTGCTTTGAAGAGAGACAACTTTTGATGTAGTAAGCTGTAGCTAGATGAGTAGCTATATAAAGTAGGCATACCCACCTCTTCCTCTAATGAGGATAACTTGTTACATGACAGCAGCAGGGTGTAGCCAGGAAATACATGAAAAACACAATGAGTGCGTTGCAATATGCGACCTTGCCTCCTCCACTTGCCTCCTCCACTTGCTTCTCTCCTCGTACCAGGAAGTAATATGTCATGATGACATCACTGACAACAGCATTATATTTCAATATCTTGCAAAAGCTCAATTTTAGAGTCTTTTTCTCATTTGCAATTGGGATAGTGAATGAAAAACAGTCCCTCAAAAGTTGTTGTGGCTAGGCTGACAGCTGGGAAACTGTATCGTTCTCTCCACGGAGGAGGGGCCAGGAGGCGGGAAGAGGAGACAAGCACAAGTGGAGGAGGCAAGGTCGCATATTGTAACGCACCCAATGTGGAACACATCCTGGGAGCCCTTTATGCAGTTGTGTGGTAGTTGTGCTCCGCTGATGCACAGAGTTGACACAGAGTGGAAACTTAATTGAGCTTATGTGTGCAAATCATCTCTCTCTCTCCCGCTCTCTCTCTCTCTCTCTCTCTCTCTCTCTCTCTCTCTCTCTCTCTCTCTCTCTCTCTCTCTCTCTCTCTCTCTCTCTCTCTCTCTCTCTCTCTCTCTCTCTCTCTCTCTCATCATCCACCATGTTCTGCCTGTGGTAACCATCCATGTGTTTGTTGTTACGATGGTGGTGTAGCCAGAGGAGACACTCAAAAAGTTTGTT
>NC_085857.1:5726999-5734499 GCF_034702125.1 Engraulis encrasicolus | reverse complement strand
GGTCAAGGGGACTCTTCTGGGAAAGGAGTGAAAAAGAGGGGGGCAGATGAAAGAATAGAAGATGGAGAGAAAGTAGGAAGAGAAAATGGGCCTTATGACAACTGTCCCCTTTGTCCCCCCTGTCAGCAGCCCTGTCTGTAGTAGCTGTAGCTATGGCTCCTCATCAATGCCGACAGGTCAAGGGGACTCTTCTGGGAAAGGAGTGAACAAGAGGGGGGGTAGATGAAAGAATAGAAGATGAAAGGATGCAAAGGAGAAAGCGGGAAGGAAACCGAGCTGGCCAGTAGCCCTGTGCACGGCTCACACTGGCTGGCTGCTCTCACTTTTCATGACCGACTTCTGAAAAGTGAAGGGAAAGAAAGGGAGACAGATAGAGAGAGAGACAGAAAGAGAGAGAGAGAAGGGGAAGGGGAGATAGAGATGGAGAGTGGGAGAGAGAGAGAGGGGGGGGGGGGGGGGGGGAGGGAGAGAGAGAGAGGGAGAGAGACATGTAGAAAGAAAAAGTGTCCCTTAAACAGCTGAGAGCACTTTTTTTTCTCTGTGCGATTTTTATCCCCTTCGACAATAAATACAAGCTTGTTGACACTCACTGGCCGTGTAATGCTTTGGGAGGTTTTTTTTTTGTGTTGCGTCGGGAGGTTTTTTTTTTGTTTTTTTTGTTGCAAGGCTGAGTCTGTTTGTGAGGCCGCTCTATTAGGCAGAAAAACCAAAACAAACAAAACAGAAGAAAACCCAGTGGTGTAGCTGTGGTCTACATTTCACGGATTTCAGTATACCCACTTAAAACTGATTGATCCATTATTTTGAATAGCACAAATATATACAGTATACCCACTTCAAAAAATGCTCAAATATACAGTATACCCACCACAAAAAAAGTAGACTACACCACTGAGAAAACCATCTCGTTTCCCTGTTCTTGTAGAAAACCATCTCGTTTCCCTGTTCTTGTAGAAAACCATCTCGTTTCCCTGGTCTTGTAGAAAACCATCTCGTTTCCCTGGTCTTGTAGAAAACCATCTCGTTTCCCTGGTCTTGTAGAAAACCATCTCGTTTCCCTCTTCTCTTGTGAGCTACACAGGCAAACAAAACAAAGCAAAGTGGGTTTTTTTTTCTCGTTGATGTGTGCTGTTCACAAAGGTGCAATATAAAAAACAAAGAAAACATGAAAAAAAAAAACCCTCTCAGATGGCCACTCAGGGCGGTCCATGTAAGCATGTCAGCAGATGTGTTTCCTTTGTTCTGTGTGATTTCCAAGGTAAATGAAAACATCAAGGAAAAAACACATTGGGATGCACTTCCTGTTACCCTACAACTGACAGGCTATATGGGCAACTGAAACGGTTGCACTTTGATGAAGGACGGTTAGTCCGAAACGTCGTACCATTAAATATTTGGGAGCATTTAACAGTGTTGCGGACCTTTATTTTCTTTTCAGTTATCTTACGTTTGGTCCAGCACCTGTGCCACTGATGTGCACGCATTCTTTGACTTTCTAGGCTATATGGGCAAAAAGAATTCCTCAACTTGCTGCCCTGCATGTGTACTAGCCTACCTAAGGCAGTGGTTTTCAAAGTAGGGGCCGGGGTCCCCTGGGGGGCAAGGAAGTGCAAGGGGGGTCGCGGCAGGCTGGCAGGAAAAGCATAGCATTACAAATTAAACTAATATACACCAATATAAACCAAAATAAGCTTCACAATATACCCATTGGTTAAGAACTGCATTATAATGCATCTCTGAACGTTGAACAGACCTAGACTAATGGTTGTGAAAGGGTATGCACAAAAAGTGTGGCACGACCCGTGAAAGGGGGGCCTTGGCAGGAATCTACCGGTGTATGGGGGGCTTCGTCATGTCGAAGTTTGGGAACCCCTGATCAAAGGTAAAAGAATACAGTAAAGACGATCGAAAAAAGCACATTGCACATTGTGTCCGTTGTCATCCAGGTTCCCTCACCCCTCCTCCTCCTCCTCTTCCTCTTCCTCCTCTTCCGCCTCTTCTTCCTCCTCCTCTCCCTCTTCCTCGTCCTCTTCCTCTTCCGCCTCTTCCTCCTCATCTTCTTCCTCCTCTTCCTCTTCCTCTTCTTCCTCCTCCTCTTCCTCCTCCTCTTCCTCCTCCTCTTCTTCCTCCTCCTCCTCCTCCTCTTCTTCCTCCTCCTCCTCTTCCTCCTCCTCTTCTTCCTCCTCCTCTTCCTCCTCCTCCTCTTCCTCCTCTTCCTCCTCCTCTTCTTCCTCCTCTTCCTCCTCCTCTTCCGCCTCTTCCTCCTCCTCTTCTTCCTCCTCTTCCTCCTCATCTTCTTCCTCTTCCTCCTCTTCCTCCTCTTCTACTTCCGCCTCTTCCTCCTCCTCTTCTTCCTCCTCTTCCTCTTCCTCTTCCACTTCCGCTTGACCTACAGTATATGTCCAAACAGTCAAAGCAGGTGCTTTACAAGGTAAATAAACAGATCAGAAAACGAAACAAGCACATTTGGGTCTCTTGCCGTCCATGGTCCTTCTCCCTCTTCCTCCTCCTCCTTTTCCTCCTCTTCCTCTCTTCACCTGTAAGCTTTATATCCACATACACTATTTCCCAATGTGAAGTGTACTAGCCTTGGTAGTTTGTGAAACGGCCAGTAATTGGATACTCTTTGGTGAACTCTGCGAGGTATCCAGTCACGCACTACCAAGGCTAGGACATGTGACAGTGGGAAATGGTGATAGTCAAAGTGGGTGCTTGTGCTTTAATGTATGTGCACTGAAAAAAAGGTGAAAGAAAACAACACAAAAACAAACATGACCCCAACCAATTGTCCTCCTCCTCCTCCTCCTCCTCCTCCTCCTCCTCCTCTTCTTCTTCCTCCTACTCCTCTTGCTCCTCCTCCTCCTCCTCTTCCTACTCCTCCGCCTCTTGCTCCTCCTCCTCCTCCACCTTCTCCTCCTCCTCCTTCTTCTCCTCCTCCTCCTCGTGCTCCTCTTCCTCCTCCTACTCATCTTCCTCCTCCTTCTCCTCCTCTTCCTCCTCCTCATCCTCATCCTTCTCCTCATCCTTCTCCTCCTCCTCCTTCTCCTAATCCTTCTCCTCCTCTTGCTCCTCTTCCTCTTCCTCCTCCTTCTCCTCCTCTTCCTCCTCCTCCTCTTCCTCCTCCTCCTCCTCCTCCTCCTCCTCTCTCCACTTCTGAGCTATATATGTCCACATAGTGTATATCTGAGCAGGCTCTTCTGCTTTCATGTGCGCACCGCCCTCTGAAAGGTAAAGGCAATATAGATCCTGGCGTTCCCTGGGGAGACTCGTAGGCCTTCATTTAATGACAGTGGGCCTAGGGTGACTCCATGTTGTGTCAACATACCAGAGCTCTGGGATAATCAGAAGTGGAGGAGCGGGGGGGGTGGAGCAGTGGAGTGGAGTCCAGTGGAGTCAGGCATGGCTGGATTGGCCATATAGCAAACAGGGCATTTGTCCGGTGGACTGTTGAAAGATTTAGGCCTGACCGACCAGCGCTCAACTTCTTGCGCTCAACTTCTGCGCTCAACTTCTTGGAAAAAGGAGGTACCACGCACTGATGAAGGCTTGATAGCCAAAACGTGTTTGCTTTTTGGACATGGTGGTAAAATAAATAAATAATGAGACGCAGTTTGTGAGTGCGGATTGTCTTCCTTAAGTCCGCCACGGTCAAAATGCCTGATAGGTGATGATGACCAAAAAAAAATGTCATCACCGACTTCATGGTCACTTTCAATGCCTGGTGAACTGGTCTACAGAAGACCTCTCAGAGTCAGATTTAAGTACTCTTTTGGCTGTGACATTACATTACATTTCATTACATTGCATTTGGCAGACACTTTATAACCAAAGCGACTGTTGAGGACAAAATAGCTCATAACAGATGACTAAAATGGCATGAAGCTTCATTGTCTCTCTTTATGTCTGGCGGATTGGTCTTGGCTGAAAATGCCCGGCCTGATTTTTGTTGTTGTTGTTGCTTTTTTGGGAGGGGGGGTTGGGTGTGGGGGGGTCCCAGGTCCAGCCCTGCAGTCGAGTCTGCTTGGCTTTCCTTTCCGTTCCCTCCTTTTATTTAACGGTGGGAGCCATGTTGCACGGGTATAAATCCTTAAATATGGTATAAATAAAATAAAAAATGTGGGTACAGCACGCTGTAGTCGAACCAAATAGACACGGATGGGAAGGAGGGCCGTAAAAAACAAAAAGAACGTCGAAACCTTTTCGGTTATGAGCAACGTCGGCACCCGCATTTTTTTCCCTCGCATCACTCCGGGTCGGGCTTTTGAGGTTTTTTAAGAGGGAAACGATTCCCCGCAGTCGTGCCAGATGGTAACAATTCTTTGACATATTACGAGCAGCTCTCTGCCAAACAAACGTACCTTCGGGCTATTTTTTCACTGGCCCATAAAAGCATATAATGTAATTTCGATCTGCTTTATCAGATATCACTCGATCCAGGTTCGGGGTTCTCGCTGGGCTCGGCGATGTGATTGGGTGGTGGTGGTGGGGGGGGGGGTTGCGGAGGTGAGGGGATGGGGGGGTGTTGGCGGTTGGAGTCAGGTGGTGGTGGTGTGTGCTGTGGGCAGGGCCGCTGACAGCTTTTTCCAAGCCCGGGACGAATCCACTTCAAAGAGCCCCCCCATTCAATGTAAGTTGGACCCAATTTTGGGCCCCCTCTGTCCCTGGGCCCGGTACAGCTCTCCCCTTTGTCCCCACCCCTGTCGGCTTCCCTGGCTGTGGGGTCTGTTGTTGTCTGTATGGTGCCTGTCTCGCTCCTCCCTCCCGCTCGCTCGTCGGCCATGTTTTCAGTAGCTTGTTTGAGTTCGTTGTCTGGGTTACAAAAGGTCAAGGACGGTAATGAGCCAAAAAAGATACAATTGGACAGTAAAGAAAGACACACACTGTCTCTCTCACTCACACACACACACTGTCTCTCTCTCACACACACACACACACACTCTCTCTCTCTCTCTCACACACACACACACACACACACACACACACACACACACACACACACACACACACTGTCTCTCACACACACACACTCTCTCTCTCTCTCTCTCTCTCTCTCTCTCACACACACACACTCTCTCTCTCACAAACACACATACTCTCTCTCTCTCTCCATCTCTCTCTCTCTCTCTCTCTCTCTCTCTCTCTCTCTCTCTCTCTCTCTCTCTCTCTTTCTCTCTGTCTCTCTCTCTCTCTCTCTCTCTCTCACACACACACACACACACTCTCTCTCTCTCACACACACTCACATACTCTCTCTCTGTCTCTCTCTCTCTCTCTCACACACACACACACACACACACACACACACACACACACACATAAACACAGACACACACACACACACACACACATATACACACACACACATATACACACACACATAGACACACACACACACACATAAACACAGACACACATATTCGTACTGTACTGTACATAAACGCGATGGATGTTTCTTTGCGAGCAGGCTAGCAAGCAAATTAGAGCGGAGCATATCATGTGGCGACTGCAATGGTTCCCATGTGTGGCTGTGTGCCTGGGCCATAGGAGAGCTGCATGGGAGTAGAGACCGGTGACATGCGAGAGTCAGTGTTGCCAGATGTGTCTGACCAAATCCCGCCCAAAAGCTTCTCAAAAACCGCCAAAATGCGCTGAATTCCGCCCAAATTCAACAAATTTACATTGACTTCTATGGCCCAAAACGGCTTAAAAAAAACCCGCCAAATTTCTCATTTTTTACCCGCTCATCCCAAACCCGCCCAATCTGGCAACACTGGTGAGAGTATGAGAGAAAGCGTTTAAGGGTTATTCAAACAATATGAAAGTGACTCACGTTACATTTTATACCGGGTGGCTCCGGCACACCGTGCGCTCGCTGCTGCTGCTGCTAGCGGACAGAGGCGGACTTTCTACCGGACAAACCTAGGCAATCGCCTAGGGCCCCAATCTCAAAAGAAAGTGAATAAAGAAGCACTCATCTGATTTCTTTTTTCATTTTTAATTGCCTCACATCACAGACGTTTCAGGCTTACACCCCTCTTCAGTGTGAAATGGCGATTTCCATTGCCATTGGTGATTGCCTAGGGCCCCAACCAAGTCTGCCTTCCATAGGGGCCCCCAAACTGTCACATCAGTCACAGAGAACACACACACACAAAAAGTAGACTTGATCTTAATGTGTCACCTATGTCAAGTAATCGAAGACATACATGAGACAAAACACTAAAATAGCACCAAAAACACAGCGTTTTAGTCAACTCAAATCAAGTTGGTTTTATTGTCTTTTTTATTGTTTTATTTCTTAACATGCACTGGTCATACAAAGAATTGAAATTACGCTTCTTACTTTCCCATGCAGACATAGACATAGACTTTAGGTGTGGACATGAGACATAAACAGTACACATACGATACACCTAGAGCACCTATACAATACCTTATAGACATATAAAGTGCAGACTGGGCAATGTCTTTAATGACCTTTTGAGGGCCCCATGTATACATTTTGCCTAGGGCCCCACGGTGTCTAGACCCGGCCTGGGCCGCAGCCCTCCCATTGGCTTTGGTTGCACGATAGACCTGCTGACCGGGCCGCAGCCCTCCCATTGGCTTTGGTTGCACGATAGACCTGCTGACCGGGCCGCAGCCCTCCCATTGGCTTTGGTTGCACGATAGACCTGCTGACCGGGCCGCAGCCCTCCCATTGGCTTTGGTTGCACGATAGACCTGAAGACCGGGCCGCAGCCCTCCCATTGGCTTTGGTTGCACGATAGACCTGCTGACCGGGCTGCAGCTTTGATGTGGGGGCCGCGTGTACGGTACCCAGTGTTGCCAGAGTGGGCTGTTTCCTGCCCAACTGGGCGGCTTAGGACGGCCGTGTACGGGTACGAATGGCATTTAGCAGGAAAAACCTACCCAGTTTTTGCCATAGACATCAATAGAATTGGGGCGGGATTTTGTGCTTCTACTGTGGGCGGGTTTTGAGCATTTTTTGGGCTGGAATTCATCAGCCTCATCTGGCAACCCTGACGGTACCGTGCCATAGTGTAGTGTACCGTACGTGACCGCGGGCCATCAACGTGAGTCCGTCTCTCGTCTCCACAGGTAGGGAAGGAGGGGAGGAGGGAGGGAGGGAAACGCTTAGAAGAGCGTCTGTTATAACGTGACTAGGGGATTTGTGTGTGTGTGCGTGTGTGTGTGTGTGTGTGTGTGTGTGTGTGTGTGCGTGTGTGTGTGCGTGTATGCGCACGTGCATGCGCGCGCATATGTGTGTGTATGTGTGTGTGTGTGTATGTGTGTGTGTGTGAGTGAGTGTGTGTGTTTTAAAGTTTCCATCACGCAACAGAACCAACATGTCTCTCACAGGTCATCTGCTCAAGTTTGTGGTCGCTGCTTCGTCGTAATGACCCCCTCGCCTCGGCAACAACAGAATGGCAAGCAAACCCACGGTGGTGCCAGACCACAACAAGGTAAGATGTGTGTGTGTGTGTGTGTGTGTGTGTG
>NC_085857.1:5711999-5721999 GCF_034702125.1 Engraulis encrasicolus | reverse complement strand
AAACAAAAAAAACCCTCTAAGACTAAACTAAACGATGTCCAATAACATTTGGATAGAAATCTCCAAAGACAATCTCTCTCCACTCATTACACCCCAACCCCCCCCTATCCCCCGTCCCCCCATTCACTTACCCCTCGAATATTGGTTTATGATATTGTTTTGGACCCAAAGTAGTTCAATCGACTCACCCCCCCCCCATCCCCCCCCCACCCCCTTCTCAGTCCTTCTACCTAACCACCCCCCCCCCCCCCCTCGCTGTCTCTCTCTCTTTCTTTCCTCTTTCAATTTTCTTCAGAGAGAGGATGAAGGCAAGGCACCCTGTTTCAATTACCATGATTGGACACATGTGGTCGTTATCAGCGCGGGCATCTCTAAAAGGGACGGGCCCCTCTCTGCTGCTCCCCCGCTCCGCTCCGCTCATCTTAAAAGGGACGCCATTCTCCCGGGGCTAGTTCTTGCCATAGTTTAGAGGCCCATCAGCTGACCCACTTGTCTCTCTGTCTCTGTCTCTTTTTTTTTGGAAAGGGGGGGGGGGGGGGGTTTTGGGGTGGGGGCGGTTTTTGGGGAACGCCGCCGCACTTAATACCACTTAAAAATGTCAAATGTGCCAAATGAAAAGAAATGAGGTGACAAGGCGGTGGTTGGAAGTGTGGTTAAAAGTTGAAGGGCAACTTTAGATATGGTACATAGTAGTAGGCTGGTGCTGTGCTCTTCCCTGGGAAACGGGGTGATTTTGCTGCAGAGCATTGGAGTAGAGGAGAGACACTACTTTTTATCACATATTTACATTCACATGCATTACTTAAATTTACATTTTTACATTCCTTTGGCATTTTGCTCTTTGGGAAACAGGGTGATTTTGCTAGAGAGCAGTGGAGTAGAGGATATATACTACTTTTTAGACAAATGGAAATAGAAATATGACATATTTACATTCACATGCATTGCTTAAATTTACATTTTTACATTCCTTTGGCATTTTGCTCTTCGGGAAACTGGGTGATTTTGCTAGAGAGCAGTGGAGTAGAGGATATATACTACTTTTTAGATAAATGGAAATAGGGCTTACAAATATGACATATTTACATTCACATGCATTACTTAAATTTACATTTTTACATTCCTTTGGCATGCTCTTTAAACTCTATGTCCTCTAGAAAATCATGTCTGTAGCCCTTCCATGGTCTAACGGTAGGGCACTGGGTTACTACGCTGGCGTTCAATTCCGGCCCGGGTCATTTGCCGATCCTTCCCCGTCTCTCTCTCTCCTCTCATTTCGTGTCTCTCCTCCACTGTCCTGTCAGAATTAAAGGCAAAAAGCCCTAAAACTTTTTCTTTTTTTTAAATAACAAAATAAAATCATTGAAGTTTAACAATTTCACATGGCTTACACAGTAAGTCATTTTGTTCAACTGTGTGTGTTATATTTTGAGCATCTTATGAGCTCATCTGAAAGCCTCCGATGATATTATATTTGATATTTTGTTATGGACTGGTATGATTTTTTGGGAACATGACCACACCAGAGTTGCATTCGCATAAAATCAAAATCATCTCTCGGAGTTCAGTTTGATGCAAACTTACGTCACCTCTCTAAATAAAATACAAAAAAATGACTCATTTGTTTGCCCCATGACTGGGGATGTGATTTATGTCTGTCTGCACTAGTAAAAGTGATGTGCTGGCTCTCTCTCTTTGTTGTTAGGTACCCTCTGAAGCCAGACTGATTAGAACGCGGCGTATCTGTTAAGACCCCACCCCCCCTAATGCACAAAGGCCCTCAAACACAGACACACACTGACACAGACACAGACACAGACACAGACACAGACACAGACACACACACACACACACACACACACACACATACAGACACACACACAGACACACACACACAGACACACGCACACACACACAGACACACACACACACAGACACAGACACACACACACACACACAGACACACACACACACACACACAGACAGACACACACACACACAGACACACACACACACACACAGACAGACACACACACACACAGACACACACACACACACACACACACACCCTCTCTCCCTGTCTCTCACCCACACACACACACGCACGCCCTCTCTCACCCACACTCGCACTCATGCACGGACATTGTCTCCTCTCACTCTTCCCAATTAGAAATTTTTAAACGTTATACGTTGATGCCAGGGAATGTCTTTGTTATTGTCTTTCGAAGACAAGCCGAACTCCAGACAGAGACAATCGAGTTCATATTCCCCCCTCATTTGGTGGTTTGCCCACCCTCACAGGAATTATGATTGTAGACAAACAGCACAGCGCAGAACAACAAGCATGGCGGAGCGCACAGCACAGCGAGACGAGACGAGGCCCACCGCCCTCATGCCAAAGCCCAGATGGAGACGGGGGCAGGGTTGCCAGATGAGGCTGATGATTTCCAGCCCAAAAAATACTCAAAACCCGCCTAGAAGAAGCACAAAATCCTGCCCAATTCTATTGATTTCTATGGCAAAAATTGGGCGTTTTTTTTCTGCTAAATGCCATTTTTACCCGCACACGACCATCCGAATGCTAAGCAGCCCAATTGGGCGGGAAACAGCCCAATCTGGCAACACTGGACGGGGGTGAGGGAGGGAGACGCGACGAGTAGCGTCGTCCACACATGAAACGCATGGAAACAGGACGGAATGAACGGAGGTATGGGAAAGGAAAGGAAAGAAGTCTCTCTGTCTGTCTCTCTCTCTCGATCTCTCGCTCTCTCTCTCTGTAGAGGGGGGTGGATTTTTGCCTGGTGCATTTACACAGAAAGACATGCTTCAACCATTTTGGGTTTTCCATTTCCATTACAAACACTAAAAAAAAAGTGAGGCGGAAAAATGACAAGTATAAAAGAAGACTTGTGCGGAATGAAAGCGTAACCGAAATCGTGCTCTTCAAAGGGATGGTTGCGTAAACATCATCATGAGAGAAGAGAGGGGCAAATCGAGAGGGGGGTGGGGGGTGGGGAGGGTGGTTGAAGAAAGAATGTTGGTTAAGTGCATTACCCTACATACAAACAACAGCAAAAGGAACACTCTTTGTTAAATACAGATACATTTCAGAAATGATCTTATTTACCTTTTATGCTCTACATGATCTTATTAACATTTTTTGATGTCTGATAATTACTGTCATACCGGCAAGAATTTAGCTACAGACATAATTCATTTTGGATTTTCGTTCTGTCCAACACTTTATCAAGAACAGAGAAAAAAACATAGGAAAATACAAAACACAGAAACGACAAGAAAATGTCAATATCTGTGACTAGCCATAAGAAAACAGGCGGCTAGTTGGCCTGGCGGTATATTGAGCTAATCAGATATTCTGATCTGTTGATTCTAAGCTTTACAATGATGCCTTGCACATGGGAACCTGGTAATATCTGATAAAGTTGTGACCTTTTGAATGTGTTCACTTATTAACGTAGAAAATAGAGAAATAGGCTCTGAAAGTTTCTCGGGCCCATTGACAAGACATGAAGTTAGCCCTTTTAAAGACAAAATGTTAGCTTTCAGATAAACCAATACTGTTTTCTGAAGCACTGAGTAGCATCGTCAAGAGTTACACATTCTTCAATATGTACATTCGGAAAAAAAAGAAAAGGTAATCACAAACTGAAAAACATATTTAATGGTAATTTTCTCAGTTTTACTCGCAGAGACATGTGACTCTGGGTTTGAAATCCAGTCACGTAATGTGCCATGCTTTCAAAGCAGACAGACCTTTTTTAATCGGGTCTGGGCCTGAAAAAAAAGAAAAAACTACATGCATGTGTCCTATATGGCTGAAGGCTACCGGGTTTTGAAGGCAGGAGTATCCTGTGAGGCTTGATGCTCGGCCCCTAAAGCCGGGCATACACTGTGCGATATTTTCACTCGTGGGTCTTAAGCTTCTGCTCACACTGCACGATGGAATTTCACTGTTTAAAAGTTAACAACTCACGACTCACGTCCTCACACTACACGAGCCAACAGTCGGATGCGAGTGAAATGCTTCCACCGTACGACGCGACAGGCATGTTTCCCCGGTCTGCAGAGGAGGGAACATGCGCACCTGAGGTGGAGATGAGGTCGCGCTCAACAGCGAATCGCACGGCCCTATTCATTTGTGCATGTGAAGTGTCAAATCGGGTCGTAGCGCTGCTTTAACTGTGCGCTTTACGCACGAGCCACGACCAGAATTTCAAACCGTTTTGATTTTCTTGCGACCCTGCGATTGCACGATCGTGAGGCGAAATCGCTTGTCGTTACCCCATGTACACTGCACGATGCGAGACTCACGATTGACCTGCGATTGAGCAAGAAATCGGCCCGACTCTCAAAAAGTCGTGTGAGTGCCAAATTGGAGCAAAATCGGGGCAAAAGTCGCACAGTGTAAGCCCGGCTTAAGACAGTTGAAAATAAATTAAAGTCAAGCAAACGAACAAGCAAGCAAACACTAAAAGACAAAATCCTCACAAACTACATGCATGTGTCCAAATTGGTTTGAAAGCAGTCCCATGTAACTGGGTTTTGAAGCCAGGAAGACTCTGTGAGGCTAGGTGCTCGGTCCCTAAGACAGTTGAGAAATAACCAGGGGGAGTGAATAAAGAAATAAAACATAGGTAAATAAACTAATCAAAAAATAGATCTTTGTGTAAAGTATGTGTGGGCATCCCCAAAGCACTTTGAAGGCAGGGAGACCCTGCTACGATTGGTGCTCAGTCCTAAGACAGTTGAAAGTAAAGTGACAGTCCCTGCTGTGGCCAACCGGTAGGGCACTCGCCTGTCATGCGGCTGACCCGAGTTCGATTCCCGGCCCTGGTCATTTGCCGACCCCTCCCCATTTCTCTCCCCATTCGCTTCCTGTCCACCTCTCAAACTGTCCTGTCATCAATATAGTAGTAAAAGACCAAAAACAAATCTTTAAAAAAAATAAAGGAAAGTGACAAATAACAGACAAAGAACACTCCAACTCTCCAAAAGCAATCCCATGTACTTGGTTTTGAGGACAGGAAGAGCATTGTGAGACTCTGTGCTCGGGCTCTAAGTTGAAAAAACATAAAAAAAAACCTAAAAAAAACAAGTGAATCCTGAAAAATATCATGAAAAACCTGCAAAATCTGATGAATCTATGAATCCAAGATTGGTTAAAATCAGTGCCATGTACTGAGCTTTGAATGAAGACCCCACTGTGCTCAATACAATTAAAGGGACACTGTGCAGGAAATGGTCAAAAAAGGTACTGCAACTATGCTGCTCATTGAAACTGGGCTGCATATTGCCAAATTTGATCTTTACATGAAAGTGTACTAAGTAATTGACAAATATTTCCTTGTATGGTCCAAGTAGAGTCTTTTTTGCAGCTAAAAATGGCTATTTTTGGAAATTCAAAATGGCGGACCATGGAGAAGATCCCCCTTTTCATGTATGAAAAGTGCATTTTTTCCTGTCATAATGAATACTTAGAATTTGATGGTGGTGGTACGTATTCATGAAAAAGCTAAAAATAAACAACTAAAAATCTCACACAGTGTCCCTTTAAGAAAGAAATACATAGAGAATAAACAAACTCCTGAAAAACTGCACGTTTGTGTCAAGATTTTGCAACTGCATCCCCCCAAAACACTGAGCTTTGCAGGACGGGAGGGAGACCCTGGCTGTCTAGGCTCGGTGCTCGGTGCTCGGTGCTCGGCCCCTAAGACACTTGAAAGGGCCTCGGTGTCAGTCGGGGGCGCAGGTTAAATTACAGCCTCAGTAATAGCAGACATTTATATGGCGCCTTCTCCCCAAACATCCTAAAGCGTGCTTGCTCTCTCTCTCTCTCTCTCACTCTCTCTCTGCCTCTCTCTCTCTTTCTCTCTCTCTCTGTCTCTCCTGTCCTGTCGTGTCCTCTTATCTCTCCTTTCTTCTCTTTCTCTCCTTCAATCTTTCTTTCCTTTTCTTTCTTTCTATCTGTTGCTCCCTTGCTCCCTCTCTTTCGCTGTCTGTCTCTCTCTTTTTATATTTCCTTCCGTTCTCTCTCTTTCCTTTTCTTTCTGTACCTCTCTCTCACTGACTGTGTATATCTCTCTCTCTCTCTCTCTCTCTTTCTCTCTCTCTCTCTCGCTCAGCAACGAGGTGCCACAAGTCCTTGTATGAAGAAGAAAAGCCCAATGGCAAGACTCGTCAACAGGAAGAGAACGAGAGAGAGAGAGAGAGAGAGAGAGAGAGAGAGAGAGAGAGAGAGAGAGAGAGAGAGAGAGAGAGAGAGAGCAGACCGGGAAACCTCATAACGTGAGCAAGCAAGAAGCCAAAGAAGCCAACAAAGTTAATTGGCCTTCAGCTAGCGACGTTAGCGTGCCGGGCTAATTGACCCATAGCTCCCCCGGGGCTTATCGGCAGACGCTAGCGCGCTAACGCTAATGCCACCCGGCTAATAATGAGCCATCCTCGTAAAAGCAATCCATAACCAATGGCCAATTTGAAACACATGTTATGAGGGATACTTTTTTTTTACGACCCAAAGGTTCCTTTCCGAAAAACTTCCCCCAAACCCCAAAAAGATATAGAACACACTAGACTGTAGGCAATTGCCCCCTCGCGCCCTCACGCACACACACACACACACACGCACACACACATGCACACACACACACACACACACACACGCACACACACGCACACACACACACACGCACACACACATCCTGTTCTTTCCTTTCCTTCCTATCCTTCTCATTTATCCTTCTGAGTAACCCTCTGCCACCACCAAACAGTCTCCTACTTCCTCTGCCAAGCACCAGCCAGCCCCACAGCACACTGCCCTGCCCTCGGTCTCCAGCGTTGCCAGATTGGCTGGTTTCCCGCCCAGTTGGGCTGCTTAGGATGACCGGGTAAAAATGGGACAAACAAATTCTAGATTGTTTCGTCGGGAGGCGGTATTACGTGCCTACGTAACAATAGCTATGCGCGTCCTTGTTGCCGACGACGTTTGAATCGTCGCCATGACAACCGTCCATACCGTCCCTAATCTTAACCCTAAAACTAACTCTAACCCTAAACCTAACCTTAACCCTAAACCTAACCCTAAATCGCTTGTTTGAAACTAGTGAGTCCCAGTGCAGTGCCCACTGCAGTTCGGTAATGAGGACGCGCATCACTAGTGACGTAGGCTTCCAGGCGTGTTTTGAGCATTTTGTTGGACTCAAATCAGCCTCATCTGGCAACCCTGTTGCCCTCCCCAACCCTGTGGAGAGGGGGTTAGATCATTTAGTGGCATGTGGCATGTGCCAGCCAGTGACATGCGGAAGTGCCGCAGTGACATGTCCATTGATTTTATATTAACCACAGACCTGTACTAATTATTATCAATAAGTGTAATAATATTTATTAATAATAAGTATTATTTTTAATTATTTATGTATTCTAGGTCTGTAATTACAACAGTTAACGGCATGTCAAGCGCCGTCACGGTTGGCATGTCACGTTGGTTACTATGGTTACAGTGGCTACTACGATGTCAATCTGTGCCTAACCCTAAACTTATTCCTAAACCTAACCTGTCAGTGAAAAAATGTTTGTAAACCAACCGAAACTGTGCCTAAACCAAAACTAATTACTAAACCTAACCTGTCGGTGGAAAAATGTGTTTTATAGTTGCATGCCAGTGATGCCACTTCCGCATGTCGATGTCGAACTGTGCCTAAACCAAACTCATTCCTAAACCTAACCTGTCAGTGAAAAATGTGTGTACACCAACCTATAAACATGTTGAACTGTGCCTAAACCAAAACTCATTCCTAAACCTAACCTGTTAGTGGAAAAATGTGTTTTATAATAGCATGCCACTGATGCCACTTCCACATGTCACTGGCACATGCCACATGCCACTGAATGATCTAACCAAAAATACTGAATCAAACCAAGATATCGCAAAACACGCCCACTCAATGCAAAAGCGTGTGCTCAAGTTGGGTCTCCTAAGGGGGCTTTGTCCCCTACTTCTTCTTCTCTTTTGGAGGTGTTTGCGCAAGACGTGCGCTACCGCCATCTACAGCGCTAAGGGGACTTCATTGATTCTCAACCTCAGGACTCCGAAGGTCTCCTAACCGAAGGTCTCCTAAGGGGGCGTTCACCCGACATAAAGTGGATACCGGAAAAGAAACAAAATGACGCTTCTTCTTACATCCACTTTCTTTGATCTAACTCCTACTGACCCTGTGCCACCATCAAGCAACCATGAACCAACCTTTACCACCGCGACCAACCAACTTCCTCTTCCTCATTATACTCAAGCGTCAACCAACCCCAACCCTCACCCTCACCCTCCCATTGCCTTCTCTTCTCCTTCCCACCCTCCACTTTTCAAATCTGAGCACCAACAAACCAACAACCCCATCCAGCCTCAAGCTTCCAGCCTCCACCCTCCCTTGCCCTCTTGCCAGCCAGCCTTCCAATTTCAACATTTCCACCAACACGTTAAATTAGCATACGTAGGCCTACATTCTGTTTGGTGTGTATCTGAAGTGATTTAGAGTTATTTAGGCACAGGATATTTGGTTACTGTTAAGAGCACATGATGAGGGATTTGTAAATCTGTTACTTAAAGGGGTATGCCACTATTTTGGGGCTTAATACAGTTAAAATCGTTGGCTGGGGTTTATAAAGTTGGTGTCTTATTTTTCATGTTAAGCATTGTCTTGCTCTAAGACAAGTTAAAAGAGGGAATATGTCGCTAAGCTAGTGAAAGTCAATGGATCCCTCTTTTAACTTGTCTTAAAGTGATACTGTCCCATTTTTGGAAATAAGCTTATTTTACATCTCCCCTTGAGTTAAATAGGCCTAATAGGGTTTTTACCGTTCTCCTGTACTTTCAACTGTTTTCTGGCTATGGCAGTGCAAATTTTACCTCCATGCTAGCAGTTAACATTGAGTCCTATGAGACCAGCTCGCGGCTAACTGGTCTCATAGGACTCAATGTTAACTGTTAGCTTGGAGGTAAAATGTACACTGCCATAACTAGAAAATGGTTGAACGTACAGGAGAACGGTAAGAGCCTATTACAAGGGGAGATGTAAAATAAGCTTATTTCCAAAAATGGGACAGTATCACTTTAAAGCAAGACAACGGCTTACATAGGGGAATTATTTGATTCCAACGAGAAATGTCAAATGAATACCGGGGAATGGCCCCCATGGAACCCTCAGTGAAATCACTTTGGAACCTAAAAGTTCTCTGAGGAATCCTACAATCTCCCTGAAGACCCTAAAAGTTCTGCGAGGAACCCTGAAGGGCTTTTGAGTCCCCAGTGGCATTCAAAGACCATTTGGGGTTCCTGGGTTCGCTGAGGAACTTACAAGACATCCTTCAGGGTTTTCCAAGAACCAAAATGTCACACATAGGTTCATCAGAGACATTTTTAGGTTCCTTCGAGAACCCTTCTAAGGGTTCCTTCACAGGCAAAATGAAGTTTCTTCTGGGAACTTTAAATTTGTAGTGTGACAGTGCGTGTGAAGGGCTCAGGGAGTTGAACAGAGTAAGAAATGACAACAACAGCATTTTGGTGCAGACAATGGTGCATATATTGTGATGGTGATATTATCAGGAAAAAGTAATTATCAGGAAAGTGTAATGTTCAAGAACAAGAGAAGAGAGGAAGGAGAAACTGTGTGTGTGCATGCATGCATTACATTACATTACATTAGTATTTAGCAGACGCCTTTGTTCAAAGCGACTTACAAGGAGCAATTTAAACAAGTGCAGGGTAAGGCATAGTGTACAGTTGCAACACTGATAGCATTGTCCTTCAAAGAGTAAAGAAGAGGACAATTTATTAAAAAGTAGCAAAAAAGTAAACAAAAGACCTCAAGGTGCCATGTACAGTTGCAACACTGACAATATGCATGCGGGGGAGCCAAGAAGGGGTTGGGGGGCAATATCGGTTGTCCCAGTCCCAGGGAGAGGTAGGGGGCACAGAATTGGGTTCTCA
>NC_085857.1:5704499-5709499 GCF_034702125.1 Engraulis encrasicolus | reverse complement strand
CTCCACCCCTGTTTTTTCTCTCTTTCTTTTTATTGCCGTCTCTTCTTTCTCTTTTTTCTCTGCAGCTGGCACTTTCGTTCTCTCATTTTCTTGGTGTGTGTCCTATTCTCTCCCTCTCTCTCTCTCTCTCTCTCTCTCTCTCTCTCTCTCTGCCCCCCCCCCTCCTTCCTAGTAGGCATCTCTGTTTGTCTTTTAATTTCACTTATTTTCGCTCCAAATAAGTGTAACGATCTATCAGGCCCTGGCTGACAGCATGACAAACAGCTCTAAACGGAGTCAGTTAGTGTTTTTTTCCACCCGTATGTATATCAAAGAGATTGATAGAGAGTCAAGGAGACAGAGAGAAGCCAGGGTTCTCTGCCTTCCTCCTCTCATTCTTTTTTTTGCTTTTTTGCTCTCTCTCTCTCCCTCTCTCTCTCTCTCTCTCTCTCTCTCTCTCTCTCTCTCTCTCTCTCTCTCTCTCTCACTCTCTCTCTCTAAATCATTCTGTTTGGTCTGTCTTGTTCAATCTACCTCATCGCTATCTTTCTCTCCTTCTCTGTGTCACTCTCTCTCTGTCCTCTCTCTCGATCTCACTCTCTCTCTCTCTCTCTCTCTCTCCTTGACCTCTCTCTCACTCTCTCTCTCTCTTTGACCTCGGTATTTCTCTCTCAGTCCCCCCCCCCTCTCTCTCTCTCTCTCTACACCCCTCTCTCTCTCCCTCTCCCTCTCTCTCTCTCTCTCTCTCTCTCTCTCTCTCTCTCTCTCTCTCTCTCTCTCTCTCTCTCTCTCTCTCTCTCTCCCTCTCTCTTCTCCTGGGGAAAAGAAAGGCCTACTGTATCTCTCTGCGGGGTTATCAGACAAGTTCTCCACCACCACCTCCACTTCCACCACCACCCACCTCCACCACCTCCAAACACCCCTACCTCCACCACCTCCAAACACCCCCACCCCCACCACCACCCCCACCACCACCACCCTACCTCCACCACCACCCCCACCTCCACCCGCACCTCCTCCCCCACCTCCCGCAACCCTCCACCCCTCCAAGCATAACCTCTCCATCCCTCCACCACCACCACCACCACCTCCACCCCCACCTCCACCACCCCCACCACCACCTCCACCTCCCCCACCACCCCCACCTTCACCCCCACCTCCACCACCACCTCCACCACCACCTCCAAACACCCCCACCTCCACCACCACCACCTCCACCACCACCACCTCCACCACCACCTCCACCTCCACCACCACCTCCAAACACCCCCACCTCCACCACCACCCCACCTCCACCACCACCCCCACCTCCACCACCTCCAAACATCCCCACCACCACCACCTACAAACACCCCCACGTCCACCCGCACCTCCTCCCCCACCTCCCGCAACCCTCCACCCCTCCAAGCACAACCTCTCCATCCCTCCACCACCGCCTATAGCCCAGGCCCAGCGCCCGCAGTACTCCAACAACACCCCCCCCCCACGGCCTATAGCCCAGCGCTACCTCACCCCCCCCCCCCCCCCCAAGGCGGGCCTGTGGAAACCCAACTCTCTTTGCGGTCAGTGTCTTTAACCCAGCTGATAACACTTAGGAGCCGCTCGTAAAGAAAAGGCCTCTTTAAGTGCTCCATTAGGGGAACCTCATTCCCAGGAGAGAGGGGGGGGGAGAGGGAGAGAGAGAGAGAGGGAGAGAGAGAGAGAGAGAGAGAGAGAGAGAGAGATTGAGAGTGAGATAGAGAGAGAGTGAGAGAGAGAGAGGGAGAGAGAGAGAGAGAGAGAGAGAGATGGCGAGAGAGAGATGGGGGGGGAGAGAGAGAGAGAGAGAGAGAGAGAGAGAGAGAGAGAGAGAGAGAGAGAGAGAGAGAGAGAGAGAGAGAGGGGGAGAGAGAGAGAGATGCTGGGCCCTCATTCCCAGGAGAGGGAGAGAGAGAGAGAGAGAGTTGGAGAGAGAGGGAGAGAGAGAGAGAGAGAGAGAGAGAGTTGGAGAGGGAGAGAGAGAGAGAGAGAGAGAGAGAGAGATTGAGAGTGAGAGAGAGACAGACAGAGAGAGAGATGGAGAGGGAGAGATAGAGTGAGAGAGAGAGAGAGAGAGAGAGAGAGGAGAAGAAAGAGAGATGGAGTGAGCTAGAGAGCCAATTCGGGCCCCCTCTTGCTTGCCACTTCTGCTATGCCGGTGCCTTGTTGCCTCTGTCTCCAGGGCCGTTTGTGGCCCTTGAGGTCGTTTTATCCGGCCCCCGATATGATTTTAATGTCATGCAGCTTCACATGAAATATGACATATTTTGTAAAGGAATCTTCGAAATTACATTTCCAATACAATTAGGTTATATTCAGGGGTCCTAGAGAAGGTGGGGACTGTTTTACAGGTAGCTGCCTTCAATATAGGCCTAAAGTGCAGGGGTAAATCCTGGTTTGTGTTCATTATACGGCCCTCGGAGGACTTTGATGGCCCTCAGATGAATTTGAAGTGGCCCTTTGAATGAAAAAGGTTCCCCACGCCTGCCTTGCACGAACAGCACGACAGCGCTTGAAGGAAAACAGCGAGCCAGGCAAAGGCAACAGGCAACAGGCAACGGGCAGACAAACCCCCAAAAGATCAAAGGAAGGCACAAGAGACCCCCCCCCCCTCCTTCCTCCTCCTACTCCTCCTCCCTCTCTCTCTCTCTGTCTCTCCCTTCATCCCTCCGTCCATTCGTTCTCCTCCTCCATGTCTTCCCCCCCCCCAGGGCTGGCTGGCTGGCTCTCCCTTCAACCTCCACAGGCACAAACACACACACACACACACACACACACACACACACACACACACACACACACACACACACACACACACACACACACACCACACACACACACACACACACACAAGACACACACACACACACACACACACACACACACACACACAAGCAGTCACTCATGCAACCTCCACACACACACACACACACACACACACACACACACACACACACACACACACACACACACACACACACACACACACACACACACACACACACACACACACACACACACACACACACACACACACACACACACACACACACACACACACCCTTCAGGTATCCCTTCTCCTCCTCCCCTGTGTTTTCAATTAGGGCCGCCAAAAAATGTCTCGTAGCATAACTTCATCAATTAGAGAGGGAGAGAGTGACAGAGGGGAGAGAGAGAGAGAGGGAGAGAGAGAGAGACAGAGGGGAGAGAGAGAGAGAGGGAGAGAATGACAGAGGCGGAGTGAGTGAAAGAGAGAGAGAGAGAGAGAGAGAGAGAGTGGTAGGGGCACGAGTGACAAGGAGAAAAAGAAGAGTGACTGAAAGAGAGGACACAGGGATAGGGAGAGAGAGAGAGAGAGAGAGAGAGAGAGAGAGAGAGAGAGAGAGAGAGAGAGAGAGAGAGAGAGAGAGCAAAGACAGCAAAAGTGACAAGAAGAGAAGGAAAGGGAGGAAGAGGAAAAGAGGAAGAGAGGGGGACAGTAAAGGCAGCATGAGTGACAGAAAAAGAGAAAGAAAAGAGGAGAAGAAGAAAAGAGAAGAAAAGAGGGGAATTAAGTGATGTGGGCATTGTTGCCAGATTGGGCTGTTTCCCACCCAATTGGGCTGCTTAGGATGGTCGTGTACGGGTAAAAATGGCATTTAGCAGAAAAACCCGCCCAATTTTTCCCATAAAAATCAATAGAATTGGGCGGTATTTTGCGCTTCTGGGCGGGTTTTGTGCATTTTTTGGGCTGGAAACCATCAGCCTCATCTGCCAACCCTGGATGTGGGAAGAAAATGAGATAAAGACACAGCAAGTGAGCACCTAAGTGACGATGAGAGAAAGAAAAAAATGAAAGAGTGAAAGTGCAGTGATGTGGGGAGAGATACAGAGAGAAAAAGAAGAAGCAAGGGAGCACAAGTGACGATGAAAAAGAAAGAGAGAGGAAGAGAGCCCAAGGGAGGAGGAGAGAAGGAAAGAAATGTGGGGCAAGAGGGAGGGAGAGAGAGAGAGGGTCAAGTAGAGTGATGCGTAGAGAGAGAGAGAGAGAGAGAGAGAGAGAGAGAGAGAGAGAGAGAGAGGGTCACGCTCCCTGTCTCTGATGAGGAGAGAGAGAGAGAGAGAGAGAGAGAGAGAGAGAGAGAGAGAGAGAGAGAGAGAGAGAGAGAAATAGAGTGATACAGAGAAGGGGGGAGAGGGAGGGGTGGCCCCTTGAAAGGTATACATAAGAGTTATGGGGTGCGATGGAGATATGTTGGACTGCTTACTTCTGAGATACAGTATGTTGGACTCTTTTCTTCTGTTTTCATTTTGCCCTAATCTTCCCTCATCTTTTCCCTTTTTTCTTTCTTTTCTCTAGAGTCCACTGTGGCCGACTTGATGTTGTTGAAGGTTTGCGTGCGCAGGGGTGTAGTGGGCGCGGTACACCGGGGTACGCAGTTCACCCACTTCTCCTGAAGTGAGATTTTAAAAAAATCTTCTGCCCATGTTTGAATACAAAAAGGAATGATCACAGAGCAGTATTGCAGGTGATTGACCAAACAGATGAAAACGGAGAAGACGGTAGATTAACGACAGTTGGGGGGGGGGGAGTGGGTTTGACATGCTAAGTTGGCTAATTATTTGATGACGTTAAAAATCGCGTACACCCACTTTAAAAATCCCCACTACACCACTGTGCGTGCGTGTGTGTGTGTGTGTGCGCGCATGCATACATATGAGTGCACGCCTGTGTGTGTGTCTTTGTGTCAGTGTGTGTGTGTTCAATGTTTGTGTGTGTGTGTGTGTGTGTGTGTGTGTGTGTGTGTGTGTGTGTGTGTGTGTGTGTGTGTGTGTGTGTGTGTGTGTGTGTGTGTGTGTGTGTGTGTGTGTGTGTGTGTGTGTGTAAGTGTGTAAGTGTGTAAGTGTGTAAGTGTGTGAATGCTGAGCACCATGTGTAGGTCTATATACAGTATATCACGAAAGTGAATACACCCCTCACAGTTTTGCAGATTTTTGAGTATATCTTTTCATAGGAAAGCATT
>NC_085857.1:5691999-5699499 GCF_034702125.1 Engraulis encrasicolus | reverse complement strand
TCGTAGCTGAAATTATTTTTTAATGTAAATGTTGTTCATTTATCATTACTTAAGTAGGGCAGCATTGTCACGAAACTGTATGAATGAATGAATGAATGACTGAATGATTTATTTCTTCTCACGCCATTATTTTGACTCTCATTTTCATGTCGTGAACAAAGTTTAACAGCATGGAGGAAAGGGGTCCCCAAGCGACGCTACAATAACAGAACATCTCGCTGCTGCTGAAGATGAATTAATCACCGAGTTGGAGTCGGTCTCCAAACCAGACGTGGCTGGGTGGCGTGGTGCAGCGGGCTCGCGTGGCCGGGTTGCTGGGCGGCGGGCTCGCGTGGCTGGGTGGCGTGGCGGTGGCAGTGGGGTGGCATGGCGGTGGCAGTGGGCTCGCGTGGCCTCTCGGCAGGCTGTCTGCGACGTGCTATTATGTGGCGCTTGTGAGTTGAATCGAGCTGTGGTGTGGCTGTGGTACTGCTGTATAACCACGTCTATCAATCACGCCACTCCATGCTAAATGGATGTAGCCAGGGCCGGAGGAACACACAGACTAGACTAGATATGGCTGCAGCCTAGGGACCCCAATCAGCCAGGGGACCCCCACCATAGGCCAGATATGGCAGCAGCCTAGAGGGCCCCACACAGGATAGATATGGCTGCAGCCTAGGGCCCCCCACCACAGGCTAGATATGGCTGCAGCCTAGGGCCCCCACAGGCTGCAGCCTAGGGCCCCCACAAGCTAGATATGGCTGCAGACAAGAGGGCCCCCACCACAGGCCAGATATGGCAGCAGCCTAGAGGGCCCCACACAGGATAGATATGGCTGCAGCCTAGGGCCCCCCACCACAGGCTAGATATGGCTGCAGCCTAGGGCCCCCACAGGCTG
Source organism: Engraulis encrasicolus (assembly GCF_034702125.1). Taxonomy (NCBI): domain Eukaryota; kingdom Metazoa; phylum Chordata; class Actinopteri; order Clupeiformes; family Engraulidae; genus Engraulis; species Engraulis encrasicolus. The sequence continues at coordinate 5,698,619 of NC_085857.1, read as the reverse complement.
CAGCCTAGGGCCCCCACAAGCTAGATATGGCTGCAGACAAGAGGGCCCCCACCACAGGCTATATATGGCTGCAGCCTAGGGCCCCCCACCACAGGCTAGATATGGCTGCAGCCTAGGGGCCCCCACCACAGGCTAGATATGGCTTCAGCCTAGGGCCCCCACCACAGGCTAGATATGGCTGCAGCCTAGGGCCCCCACCACAGGCTAGATATGGCTGCAGCCTAGGGGCCCCCACAGGCTAGATATGACTGCATCCTAGGGGCCCCCACCACAGGCTAGATATGGCTGCAGCCTAGGCCCCCCCACCCCAGGCTAGATATGGCTGCAGCCTAAAGGGGGATTCATACTTGTCGTGACTGGCGCTACCCTCCTTCATACTTCACTCGCGACGATGGCGCGCCGTCACGTGACCCAAAATGACGTCACACGCCGTGGCGCGAGCTGCCGTGGCGCGACGTCGTGCACCCCACATTTTTTGTAACTTGTCGTGCGCCACCAGCGACCATGCAGGTAGGCAGACAAAGCAGGAGTTGCGAAGAGAGGCTACAACTATTGTAGGCTACTACAGAATGGATCCTGCATCATTTTGAGGATAATAAAATGTCCTAGAGAGTTATTTTATCTTATCTCTTAAATGTTGTTCAGTGAAACAATTGTTTACTTTGTTCAGAAGCACGTTGTGTTCGGCGATCTATTTATAAATTCTGCCGCCAGAACAATGCTCTCACATGGTCTTGGAATGATCTGGCAATGTAGGCTACAACAAAAAATATATGTTTCAATGTGGTAAGTCACAAGTCAGACGTTCAGTAGCCCTACATCAGCCGTGTTTGGCTTTCTATTTTATACATCCATAGAACTCACGCTGCGAGTTGCGAAAGATACTGCCGTTTCTCTCATGAACAGCAGAGGGCACTTCCGACAATGCGAGCGAAAGCCTGTAGGGCGCTTTTGAAGTATGAATAGTTTGGCGCAAGTGATGACGTCATTAATGGTTCTCGCGCCAAACGCGCCAAAGTGCGCACGTGAAGTATGCAGAGCCCTTAAGGCCCCCCACCACAGGCTAGATATGGCTGCAGCCTAGGGCCACCACAAGCTAGATCCGGCTGCAGCCTAGGGCCCCCACACAGGCTAGATATGGCTGCAGCCTAGGGCCCCCCACCACAGGCTAGATATGGCTGCAGCCAAGGGTCCCCCACCACAGGCTAGATATGGCTGCAGCCTAGGGGCCCCCACAGGCTAGATATGGCTGCAGCCTAGGGCCCCCCACCACAGGCTAGATATGACTGCAGCCAAGGGTCCCCCACCACAGGCTAGATATGGCTGCAGCCTAGGGGCCCCCACAGGCTAGATATGGCTGCATCCTAGGGGCCCCCACCACAGGCTAGATATGGCTGCAGCCTAGGGCCCCCACCACAGGCTAGATATGGCTGCAGCCAGGGGCCCCCCACAGGCTAGATATGGCTGCAGCCTAGGGCCCCCCATCAGCCAGGGATCCCCTAATTGGTCAAAGGAAGGGAAACAATTTAGCTGAATTGCAGGTGCAGAATTGAAAAATCATATTTTGTTAACTCTTCTCTATATATTTGGCAGCCTTTATTTAGGCCTATAGCTCGGAATTATGACATGTTTATGCATGAGATATTTTGTCATGATTTTTTTTTCTGTGGGGGGCTTATCGCATCCTGTAGCCTAGGGGGCGCTGGGCCATCTTAAGCCTGGCTCAAACTACACGACCATCGGCCCGATTCTCGGCTGAAAACCCCCCTTACGACAATTGCTGGAACATTACCCCCCAGGACCATCGCAAGTGATTGTCGGGAAATATTTCCTTGTCGTGGCCGACATTCTAAGATAGAACTTTGGCAGCTCAAAGAGTCGCCGATCACGAGTCGTAGAAATCAAACAGTGTTTGACATTTGCGACTGGAAAGAGAACGTTGGGCATTGTCTCGGTGGCTGCGAGCAGCGATAAGATTGACAGTTGCGATTCTCCTCTAGTGTGCGGTGCACCCCGACGCCAAAATCGGACACACAATCGCTAGTCGTGTAGTTTGAGCCTGGCTTTACAGTAATTCAGCCCTGGACGTACCGTAGCGTTGACTGAACAATGATGATACAGGGGTAACTGGAAATAAACAGATCGCTTTACCATCCTGTCAATTTTTAAGTTTAAAGGGACACTGTGCAGGAAATGGTCAAAAAAGGTACTGCAATTATGCTGCTCATTGAAACTGGGCTGCCTATTGCCAAATTTGATCTTTACATGAAAGTTTACTGAGTAATAAACACATATTTTCTAGTATGGTCCAAGTACATCCATTTTTGCAGCTAAACATGGCTATTTCTGGAAATTCAAAATGGCGGACCATGCAGAAGATCCTTTTCATGTATGAAAAGTGCAATTTTTCCAGTCATAATGAATACTTAGAATTTGATGGTGGTGGTAAGTATTCATGAAAAAGGTTACATTAGTGAATGGGCAGCATGAATTCTGGAAATAAACAACTAAAAATCTCACACAGTGTGCCTTTAAAGCCACTTCTGATGAGAGTTTATCCAGGTGTTATGAACTGATCGTATTTACTGTGAAGGCAAACAAGCTTCTGTGCTCTAGGTACCATTTGCTTACTGCTTCATTTCATTCATCTACCGTAGTGTCGTCTAAGGGGTCTTACACACCAGGGCGGTAAAGCGCCGCGGAACGGCCGCGTTTTTTACCGGCGTCGGCGGAAATACATTGAAACATATCTGTCCTTACACACCAACCGGCGGTAGTCGAGCGTCGAGCTGCATTTGGAAAATAGAACGCGAGCGTATTTTTCACGCCGACGACCGGCGGTGTCCCATTGAAATGAATGGCAGAGTAGCATGCTAGCTTTGGCTGTGAGGAGGGTTTTGAACAGGACTGGCCGCGCACGCTGACGCTGTCAGTGTGAAAGGCAGAGAAAAACACGCCGGCCGAAACTAAGCAGAAAGACCGCGTTCGTCCCGCGACCGTTCCGTTCCGCCTTGGTATGTTTTGGCCCTAATGTTATCAACCTCCTTCTAATCAAAACATGTGTACAGTGTTAATTTCGTCAACCATGACTATGACTAAAATATTTCGTCAAAGCCCTTTTTTTATTTTCGTCATTTAGACTAAGACTAAGACTAAATTGGGAAGGCAATGACTAAAATATGACTAAAACTAAAATTGATTTTCGTCATTGTGACTAAGACTAAGACTAAATTGAAAAAAACTGACTAAATTAACACTGGTGTTAAATACAATAGAGAAAAAGCGAAGCAGTGTTTCATTCTGCACAGTGTGATACATGCTAAAAAGAGAAGCAGTGCGCGGAGAAGGTTTATTCTGTCCAGTCAATGATATATGTTAAAAAGAGAAGCAGTGTGTGGAGAAGTTCTATTATGTACAGTGTTGACTAAAATGACTAAAATGACAAAAAATTGACTAAGACTAAAATTGATTTTTGTCATTTAGACAAAGACTAAGACTAAATTGGGAAGGCAATGACTAAAATATGACTAAGACTAAAATTGATTTTCGTCATCGTGACTAAGACTACGACTAAATCAAAAAAGCTGACAAAATTAACACTGCTATGTGTAGTTCACCCACCTCTTGTTTTACCATTACATCATCTGGATAAGATGAACACCAGACATACAGACACACAGCTCTGACTCACACCACACATTTGGCTCGTTCAAAATTTCGAGAGTCCCAAGAAAGCCAACCTAAAACTCGGGGAAAGTGGACGTGACCATTAAGTGACGCAATGTCAGATCGATAATTATCGAGGTTGATCTCAGGCGGAAGTATATAACAACGAGTTCCCGAGCTTATGTTTGTGTGACGACACACGCATCATCAACATGGCGCCCATGCATGCAACTGGCATGTAAACAGTATCATAAATGCTAAAATATAATCTTGTAACTATCAACAACACCAGTTAATGTCATTTAATTACAGATGCACAGATGTCAGTAATGCTGGTCTCTGACTGTTTAATTTAGCTTACCTCAGCAAAAATGATGTGTCGTGGGTGTGGAGGCTCAAGTGGAGGTGAAAAAAAGAAAAGAGAACCAAAACAAAACATGCATGAATCCTGATGGTTCCGGGATCAGTGGCGTTCATGCGCCAAAGTCCAGAACTCGGTTGTCACATGAGCAGTGTTGTCAGCTGTCTCGAGAGGTCCCGAGCCTGTGAAGGCAACAAGTGTCTGCATTCTCCAGAACACCCCCCCCCCCACACACACACACACACACACACACACACACACACACGTTTCCCAAAGGATGTTGTTGACCTTTTGAAAGTGTGTTTAGACCGTCAGAAAACCATACCTGTTGATGGTTCCCTCACCAAATTTCTAAACCAACTGACGCGTTCACGGCGAAAATCTCACCATTCAGACACCGTAAAGTTGGTTTGTGATGCAAACTGAAAAAAAAACCCCTTGGTTTTTCAAACCATGCTGTGATGACAGCGTAGGCATCAGGTGGGTGGTCCAGGTAACACACGGTCACACAGGGTGAAATAAACAACCCACTCACAGTTCAGCACTTGGGAACCAACCTTGACTGGCGCACTGACATCATTTTGGCCGGGCCTGAAAAACAGCTTGAGAGGGAAGAAGTCAGGAGGAGGAGGAAGAGGAGGAGAAGAGTGCAGCGTCTAGGGAAAAGGGGATGGATGGTGAACTGAATAGGTACAGGAGTCCTTGCCTTGCTTGAATGAATGAAAGATTGAATGAATGTCATGATGTCCTCCAGCCACAGAGAGAGAGAGTGACAGTTGGAAGAGTGTGGGGGCTGAGAGTGGTGCTGAGTTTATGGTTTATGTGTGTACAAAGACTGCTCACAGTTGGATGACGCAAGCAGATCACATTACTGACACAGGGCATGGCTTCCCAGCATTGTTTACAAATCCTGAGGGGGTTTTGGGGGGTAAAAGAGGAGAGTTTGGAGGGGTAAAACAGGAGAGTTTGGAGGGGTAAAAGAGGAGAGTTTGGGGGTGGTGGTTTGGGGGGGTGATGAGTATCCTTCTACAAAGTATGTCTTTTTTTTTTTTTAAAGTATTTTTTTGGGGCTTTTCAGCCTTTATTGGTTTTCGTGAGACAGGATAGTGAAGGAGAGACAGGAAGTGAGCTGGGAGAGAGAGATAGGGAAGGACTGGCAAAGGACCCGGACCGGGAATCGAACCCAGGTCGGCCGAGTGGTAAATGTGTGCCCTACCATATCAGCCACAGTAGGGCCCAACGTATGTGTTTTTCTGTCCCCCAAACCTGAGGCTTCAATTGACCCTCGCACAAGAACTCAAGAACTTGGGAAGAGGAGTCTGTAATTTTGCTATTTTAACCAAAAACAAACCTCAAGGATCTACTACTACACCAAGAGGTCAACTACCTAGCCTGAGGTAACGCAGGTAGGTAGCCTACGTAGGTGGTTGGGTGGGGTTAGGATCGGTTTGGTTTAGGTTGAAGATTTCAGGCTTTGAGGGTTGTTTGGGGAACACCGCAGGTGTCAGGTGACCATTCATTTCTGTAATTGCCTGAGCATGAAAGCAAGAAATGACCTCTGAAAATGTTTCTGGTGTCACTTACTGATTTAATTGTGTTGTGATTGGCAGGCTACTGTTGGGTTAGGTCGGTGGTTAGGTGCTTTAGGAGGTTGCGTTGGACGGGAGAGTTATGAGTTGGAGTATTGGGAGAGTTAGGCTGCCCGAATTCCACTTCTAATTCATAATAAGAGGGGAATGGGAAAGGCATAAAGGGGTGAAATGGGATTCAGCCTTGTCTTGAAGGGACACTGTGCAGGAAATGGTCAAACAAGGCACTGCAACTATGCTGCTCATTGAAACTGGGCTGCCAATTGCCGAATTTGATCTTTACATGAAAGTTTTCTAAGTAATAAACAAATATTTTCTAGTATGGTCCAAGTACAGTCATTTTTGCAGCTAAAAATGGCTATTTTTGGAAATTCAAAATGGCGAACCATGGAGAAGATCCCCCTTTTCATGTATGAAAAGTGCAATTTTTCCAGTCATAATGAATACTTAAAATTTGATGGTGGTGGTAAGTATTTATGAAAAAGGTAACATTAGTGAATGAGCAGCATGAATTCTGGAAATAAATAACAAAAAATCTCACACATTGTCCCTTTAAGGCATTGTGGTAGTTAGCTTCAGGTTGGGTTGGGAGGCTCGGTCGGGGGCCAGGAGAGGGAGGGATAGGTTTGGGTCTGCGAGGGTGTAGGCCTTTTTTTAGTCTTTGTTGTTGTGGCCCAGACTTACAGTATTTTGTTGTTAGTATTTGTAATTGGTGATGCAACCTTCGTAGTGCCAAGAGTCAGGGTTGCCAGATGTGTCTGGCGAGCGAAGTCAACTGAATGTCTATGTGTCCCAGCGACTATTTTTTTTTTCCTAGTACAAGGACGCCACAGATAGCCAAACTCGGCTTCTCATTGGTCAACCTTCACATCTTCCTGTGACAGGTTAGGGTTTAGGCATGGTTTTGGTCAGGGCACAATTTCGCAACAAATTTGCCAATTCCTTGCTTATTTCGCCATTCTTGGCAAAAGTAAAGAATCAGAAATATTGCTTTCAGGGAAGGT
>NC_085857.1:5684499-5686999 GCF_034702125.1 Engraulis encrasicolus | reverse complement strand
TGTAGCATGGTCATGAGTCCCCTTTCCCTTATTACTTATCTGTTTTTGTTGTTGTAAAAAGTGTGTCCAAAAAAAAAATCACGGATAACAGTGGAGAAGCATGTCACAGTTAAAAGTAAAGAAGTACGCTGAAGTCCTGGTCGTGTTTTTCGTTATTCGTGTTTGTCTCCGCTCCGCACTGCAAAAGATTTTTCCGCCGAGTCGGCTTCCCCGAGCTGCATCCCTCCTTTGGGTCTAATGAAAATCAGACTGGTAGCGGGCTGGCCCGAACACACACACACACACACACACACACACACACACACACACACACACACACACACACACACACACACACACACACACACACACACACACACACACACACACACACACACACACACACACAAACAAAACCAAACTGGAATCACAAAACATTATCGTCTTGGCAGTTCCAGTTTGTTTGGATATTTACTGCCTAAATACCATCCATGACTCGTGACAACACGTGTGGCTGATAAATAAGTTCTGCATATTTATTATTTGATTGAAAAATGAGTAACTGTTATTTATTATGTCTGTGGCATGAATGTAAATCTGAAACATGTATGTTGTTTTCTTGATCTAAAACGGGAATTATTGTTAAAGTTATACATTAATGCTTCATTTTTTAATCTTAAATGAAAACACAAACACAAGAAAACATTTCATTATAATTAAAAGGATAATATGACCTCTGTATATTATCCTTTTTAGTAGCCTTTTTATTCTGCTTTTAGTAATCATCTTGAGACTAATTGGAAATTAGGAGAACTACGTACAGCAGTGTAGATACGGGAACGTTGTTTCACCACTAAAAACTATTTTGATTTCGCTGTACATGTATCTTTTAGAAGTCCCCCAGTACAAAGAACCTCTGATGTAGGATCTCTAGACAGACAAATTTAAAATAATAAATATCACTGTAAACAACTACGTAGCCTACCTGTGCACCGAAATCTTCCTCTCCTTGCTGATACTGATATTTAATTAGTATGATCATACAACCTTCTCAGTAATATAAGACATTTTTTACACAACCTTACATGTGTTATTGACCTTACCACGCTCTTATATTTATGTTTTTGCTAATTTATTAGTTAATAACCAAACATTAATGACGACGCTTCACAAATGCTTGCCAAACATTTACCAAATACCCTTTACCACCAACACCATCACACAAGTCCTCAGAAAACACAAGGACCACCATGCATTAAAAAAGATGTCAGATCTGTCTGTCGTCAAGTTCTAAATCATTTAAATGTACCAAGTGTTCTTTATATACTTTCCCCCACATACTTTAACCCCTTAAGACATGGCATTATAAATTAGCTGTTACCAGAATGGCAATGACCAAGTCATAATGTATTACTAAAGGCCCCATGCACTGTCATAGTAGTGTACTACTATGGTAGTTAACTTTCAATGTCTATTATTGCGTGCCACAGGAGGTATGGCGTGCATTAAGGGGCTACCATTTATTTTTTTCTTACCCGTAGATCCATAGCAAACATTGAATTGTGAAATGATTCATAAACACTTAGCAAACATTTCCCAGCAGTGACCAACAACACTGTTAGACTAGACCGGGGACTAAAAATAAGGACAGCGTCTGTCCTAAGTAAGGCTTGCACAATTTCTACTTTACATTAATTATTTACCCATTTTCCCCCACAATCACACATTATGTTATGTTTCTGTAACCTGGTAACTCATTAGCAAACATTGAGAAACGTTAACGAGCATTTACAATGGGCTCGTGGCCACCAACACCGTCAAGCAAGCAAGCAGGCAGGCAGGCAGGCGGGCGGGCGGGCGGGCAGGCAGGCAGGGAGGCAGGCAGGCAGCAGGCAGGCAGGAGGAGCCCTTTGCACTCACGAGGAAAAAAATAAACAAGTAAACAAACAGTGTAAACATCTGCACATAGGTCTATATTTCCTCCATACTTGTCATGTCACATATTTATTTATAAGTTTATTATAAGTATTTTATACTTTACCCAGTGAATCATTACCCAGTCATTCACATCACATCACGTAAACAATATAACGCAATATATAAATGTATTACCAGACCCTTGTTGCTGCCACCCATGTCAGACATGAGGAGTCCTCTAAATGCAGGGAGAACCTTAAAGGGACACTGTGTAAGATTTTTAGCTGTTTATTTCCAGAATTCATGCTGCCCATTCACTAATGATACCTTTTTCTTGAATACTCCTCAGTCCTCAGGTCTATGCAGCCTGTCTGTGCGTCTGTCTGTGTGTCTGTCTGTGTGCCTGTCGGTCCTCAGGTCTAAGCAGCATGTCTGTCTGTCTGTGTGTCGGTCCTCAGGTCTAAGCAGCATGTCTCTCTGTCTGTCTGTCTGTCTGTCTGTGGGTCCTCAGGTCTAAGCAGCATGTCTCTCTGTCTGTCTGTCTGTCTGTCTGTGGCCTGGGTCTAAGCTGCATGTCTGTCTCTCTGTCTGCCTGTCTGTCTGT
>NC_085857.1:5661999-5679499 GCF_034702125.1 Engraulis encrasicolus | reverse complement strand
CGCCTTGAGGTCTTGTTTACTTTTTGCTACTTTTTAATGCATTGTCCTCTTCTTTACTCTTTGTAGGACAATGCTATCAGTGTTGCAACTGTACACTGACTTACCCTGTTCTTGTTTAAATTGCTCCTTGTAAGTTGCTTTGAACAAAGGCGTCTGCTAAATACTAATGTAATGTAATGTAAAATACTGCGTGCTGTACTGCGTACTGTGCATTTGGAATGCGTCAAACGATTAAGTCAAACTCTTAAGTTTGTTTTCATTAATCACTGCCTTGAGGATAAATGGGGATGGCGTAGACCAGTGTTTCTCAAACTTTTTCAGACCGAGGACCACTTTGTCCCCCCAAAAATGTTCAGGGACCACCTGTCAACTGAATTGGCAGTTGACTGATGCTAATTTGACACTGTTCATTTTGATGCCGATCACTACTCTTTATTCACATTATTGTGGTGAAAATATGACTTGAGGCATGTTTGGCTTTTTAATAATGTTACAAATAGGCCTATAGACTAGTGCTTGCATGTCTTAGAAAAGTAGAAATTCCCTCGCGGACCACTTGAGCTCTGTGGCGGACCACCAGTGGTCCCCGGACCACACTTTGAGAATCACTGGCGTAGACAGACCGAATGTATCATTGTTGATCATATATCGATTTTCATCATAGATATACATTTTACATTCCTGAAAAAAAAATACCAATGGTAGTTACGGCCATGACAAGAGTTATTGTTTTTGACATAAAACAATATGAGAGGGGTCCATTCATCTTCCCACCTACTGCTAGTGTTGCTTCATGGCTGAAAAAAAGAGCCCATACAATATAAGATCACGGGACTCCCCCCATGAAGTCTTCAATAACACATAAAAATGAAAAAGTTATGGTGAGATTTAATAATAAAAAATAATAATAAAACAACCATAAAAGGCATGTGCATGGACCTCTTGGCTTCACTTATCGAACCCTTCACCAAAAATATCATCACTTCTGAAAAAAGAAAATATCTAAAAGAAAATCCCACTCTTGAGTTCAACCGATGTTTTAGGCCCCAGCCTTGGCTGAAGTGGTAAGGCACTGCGTTGCGTCGGGGACCCAGGTTCGATTCCGATCCTCCCCACCTCTCTCTCCCTCTCATTTCCTCTCCCACTCCTGTACTGTCCAAATAAAAGTCAAAAAGCCCCCCACTCCCCGAAAAGTAAATAAATATAAAAAACAAAATAAAGTTAGTTAAACCAGGGCAGCCGTGGCCTAGTGGTTAGAGAGTTGGTCTTTCAATCTAGGGGTTGCCAGTTCGAATCCCCCCTGACCTCTCCCTACATCTCCATCCATGGCTGAAGTGCCCTTGAGCAAGGCACCTAACCCCACATTGCTCCAGGGACTGTAACCAATACCCTGAATAATAGTTGTAAGTCGCTTTGAATAAACGAAAGCGTCAGCTAAGTGCAGTGTAATGTAAAATCGGTGCTCTTATACGTTCCTCATTTGGTCGTCCCCTTCAGGTATAATGGCTCGTTATATTGTGTATATACTGTACTGTATGCTGCATATACATGAAAAGCCCACCAGATGCATTTCCCTAAAGTGGCCGCGGCCCTTTCAAGGCCCTTTTAAAGTGGCCGAGGCCCTTTCAAGGCCCTTTTAACGTGGCCGAGGCCCTTTCAAGGCCCTTTTAATGTGGCCGAGGCCCTTTCAAGGCCCTTTTAACGTGGCCGAGGCCCTTTCAAGGCCCTTTTAATGTGGCCGAGGCCCTTTCAAGGCCCTTTTAACGTGGCCGAGGCCCTTTCAAGGCCCTTTCAAGGCCCTTTTAAACTGGCCGAGGCCCTTTCAAGGCCCTTTTAACGTGGCCACGGCCCTTTCAAGGCCCTTTTAAAGTGGCCGAGGCCCTTTCAAGGCCCTTTTAACGTGGCCGAGGCCCTTTCAAGGCCCTTTTAACGTGGCCGAGGCCCTTTCAAGGCCCTTTTAACGTGGCCGAGGCCCTTTCAAGGCCCTTTTAAAGTGGCCGAGGCCCTTTCAAGGCCCTTTTAATGTGGCCGAGGCCCTTTCAAGGCCCTTTTAACGTGGCCGAGGCCCTTTCAAGGCCCTTTTAAAGTGGCCGAGGCCCTCTCATGTTCCAGCTCGGCCCTCCATGACCCCCCCGGGAAACAGGGTTGCCAAATGAGGCTGATGATTTCCAGCCCAAAAAATGCTCAAAACCCGCCTAGAAGCACAAAATCCCGCCCAACTCTATTGATTTCGATGGCAAAAATTGGGCGGGTTTTTCTGCTAAATGCCATTTTGTCCCGCACATGGCCATCCTATGCAGCCCAATTGGGCGGGAAACAGCCCAATCTGGCAACACTGCCTGGGAAACAGCAGGGACAATCGCACGCACGCACGCATACACAGACACATACGCACGCATACGCAGACACATACGCATGCATACACAGACGTAGTATACAGTACATATACACACATACGCACGCATACACAGGCGTTTACAGTACATATACACACATACTGTACACACACACACACACACATCTTCTCCAGTGCCCACGGCGATAAGTAATGACTATGTGAATGCCGAGAAGTTCTCCCGTCGTTACAAGTTAAAAAAAAAAAGGACAAAAAACTTCTTCTTCTTCTTCTTCTTCTCATACCCCTTCCTTCCTTCCTTTTGGCCCTTTCCTTTGAGTCAGTTTAATATGTATAAATATATCCATTTCATTATGGAACACTGTCAAATATTTGTTTCAGTGGTTTTCCCCCCATATAACCTAAATTGCTGCAAGCTGTTGCTGTTGCTGCTGCGCTCTCTCTCTCTCTCTCTGTCTCTCTCTCTCTCTTTCTCCCTCTCTCTCTCTCTCTCTCTTTCTCCCTCTCTCTCTCTCTTTCTCTCTCTCTCTCTGTTGGAAAATGTTTCCTCATAATGCGTCCAAATGCCTGAATCCCAGGCAGGCAGGGCCGGATTAACGGGCAGGCTATCTATGGCAACTGCCTAGGGCCCCACCCCCCCACCACCTGCCAAGGGGCCCACAGTCGTCCAACACGTGACGGGAAATAAAAAACAATAATTTCACAATTGTGAAAAGATGCAGATTCATGTGCCAACTTGAGTAGAGTAAAAAAAAAAATCTTGATAATACTCCTTTCCATCATTGGCAAAAATGTTATCCTTAATTCATAGCACAGGAAATAAAAATCAATAATAATTACACAATTGTGACAAGATGCAGTATTGAAAAAATCATATGCCAACACAAGTAGAGTTTAAAATCTTGATAATACTCCTTCCCATCATTGGCATGCTATGCCTAATTTCTTAATGAGCAATTTTTGCAAAATGTGCCTTCTAGGGCGGGGGGGGGCGTCCTTCAGTCTCCCGGAAGCGCTAGGGGGCCCCAAGCTGTCTTAATCTGGCCCCGCTTCTTCGCAGGGACGCATAAATCACGAAGCCCTGGAGTTGGAGTTGCACGTAAATAGCTACAGACAGACAATTTAGTCTTGGCCTTCATCCTCTTGAGTCCCTCCGTGCGCAGTGTTGCCTGATTGGGCTGTTTCCCGCCCAATTGGGCTGCTTAGGATGCCTGTGTGCGGGTAAAAATGGCATTTAGCAGAAAAACCCACACAATTTTTGCCATAGAAATCAAAAGAATTGGGCGTGATTTTGTGCTTCTAGGCGGGTTTTGAACATTTTTTGGGCTGGAAATAATCAGCCTCATCTGGCAACCCTGTCCGTGCGTCCGTGGGTCGGCCCTGCAGGCACCGCCGCGGCTGCCAACGAGAGCGGAGCAGAGCAGAGTGCGTCACGGTACACTGCCAGATGTCATTACGCGCTGACAGTCATGAGTCACAGCTTTTTTTTGACTCGTTGACTCGTTTTTTTTTTTTAGTGAGGGGTAGTGTATCGTTTTTTTTAAGCTCGTTTTTTTTTTCTCTCTCTCTCTCTCTCTACATTTCATTTTTTTGTTTTCCCAAGTTCCTGTTTCGCTCTCTAGGATTCAGCAGCAGTTTTCTAGTGTTTCTATTTGGGACCAAATCTCATTTAGTCTAGACACATTTTTCATATTTGTGAATGTTAGAAGCATTTTTTAGTAAAAGTTGGGAACCTATGTACTTAACATAATTTAAGTGTGCTGAATTCAACTAGACTGGTTCCCAAGCTGGATTTTTAGGTTTTGACAGTTAAATTTGAAAAACAAAATGGCTGCCAAAATACGCTTTTTTTGACAGAGTATTTTTACCAAGTATTGCTGTACTTGGAAATAAATGCTCTTTTCTAACATTTTGTGTCCCTATAATGTTTCTTGATGAATGTATCTACTATAGAGGATTTTAAAAAGTATAAAATAGCTTCTAGAATGCTAATAATGCTAATATTGTAGGTGTTAGCCTAAACGTTTCAAATATTTAGCTTTTCTAATAAGATATTTGTAGCCTATGTGTGTTTATATGGTTAAGAAAATTGTTATAAGTATTTTAGAAATACTTAGCATAATGTGCAGTATTTAGTGTTTCCAAAAAATCACTTAAAGTTGCTATTAGCTCTCTGAAAACTGTCCAGAAATCGCTAGATGACACCATGATATTACATATAACATATAACATAACAAGTTATTTTGTGTCATTTTGAAAAATGTTCAGACATATTTTACATATTTTATAAGATACTATTGCATACATTTGAGATAGTCTATACATGCTACTCAGCCTGATTGTTAGTGGCCAGACATCTCTTGAAGATGATGGAATTGGTAGTAAGGAAAAACTTGCTCAAAGTACAGTTCTGAATGAGGCTTAAGTCCTTGTTTATTGTGTCAGTGATGGCAAAAAATGGACTCCGAAACATGTCGGTCTTGCTTGTACTCTTCATCAAGCTATTGGGTAAAAGACCTCATACGACAATTCAACCTGGCAGGTCATTGTCTGAGTTACAACCAGGTCCTCCAAGTCCAGATCCTCCTTAGCTGAGAGCACTGTAAAAACACTGAACCAAGAGAGTGGTGCCATTATTCCAACAAACATTGCGGCAGATAAATTCATCCACTACACATGTGATAACATTGACATCCTGGATGAAACACTTGATGGGAAGAATACTTCCCATGCAACACAAATGGCAGCATGGCAGAGAGGCCAACCAATTGATGATTCTGTTAAAGATATGAGGTGTCCACTAGACATAGGCCCTACATTAAATGTGCCAAATGCCCTGATGGAACTACATCCTCTCAGGATTACTCCTAGGACATTCAAACCAACTTTTTCAGCACCCATTGCTGAATCATGCTTTGGAAAATCTGGAGAGGAGCATAAGAATGCTAAATAAGCAAAGGCCTCAGACCTAGCTTTCTTCTTGCACTGTCAAAACTTAGACATGAAGACTTCTTGGTCAGTGTTCAATCAGTCACTGTCATCAAAGGAACAACAGACTGCTGCGTTGTATTTGCAAATAGTCCTACTATGCGCTACTGCACACGTTTTGCACACATTTTGATACTTTGAATACAAATGCATTGTCATATATTCACATTTTGGACAGGAACATACAAGTTTAGCCAGATTCTGATCAGGCTATGAAGTGGGTAAATGTCACAGGCAACAAAAGAGCATCATTGCGATCACCGAGACAGCCTCAGCTTTGTGTAGGTGGACACTCTCTTTTAACCTGAGATCACACATTGCAGATCAAACATATGGAATGTACAGTGTCCTCCATGGCAGCAAGAAACTTCACAATGACGGAACCTACTCACCGCAGATTAGAAACAATACGGAGTAAAAGTTCTTTACTAACATTTGTGCGTACCCAGTTCCTTGGACTCACGTCTCCTGACTGAGGTCACGAGTACCCTGAACGACACGAGTTACGAGAGCTTGACTTGTTCTAGCCTGCTCTGTCTCTTTGTTCTCTTGACTACGGTCGACTACTGGCAACGCATTTCAGTGGAGTCAGACTCTGACTCGCCCCTGGCAAAGTGCTTCGATCTCCCGCCTAAGGTGGACGACTTTTTATCCCAACTCCCTGCCACCACAGAGAATCTCATACAGCAGGGACTGACCACCACCCTAGTGGCTGATGTGGCTTCCCCAGCTCGAGCAGCTGCCTCGGAGCCCCTTGGCCATCACCGCAGGCCATTGCGCTTGGCACAAAAGCGCACCCCGTCACCATTCATGGCGCGCTTGTAGATGCCAAAAGTCCTGTATAATACACCACGAGCGCCTTCGTCTGATGCCTCCCTTTTTCCCCTCCTGCAAGGATGCGAGATTTCTCAGGGTTTGTCCAACCTTAACCCACGGGGCTCAGGGGCCTCAGCTGAGAGCGTAGGGGCTTCGGCCCCTCCTGCTACTTTCCTCTCTCCTGCAGGTTCGAGTCTGGCACCGGACCAGGAGGACATCCCCCAGCCCAGGGGCCACCTGCCCCTATGAGTCTGGCAAGGGAACATTTGAACCTAACCGGTTTTCTGGATAACGTTATCAGGACAATTCAAGGGGCCAGGGCCCAATCTACTGGGGCACTGTATAACCTGAAGTGGTCTGTCTTCGAACGCTACTGTGACCAACACGACAAGACAACTTCTCAGTGTTCAGGACCGATGGTGTTGTCCTTTCTACAATACTTATTGGGGGGAGACAATGCTTAACCATTTAAGTCTACTTTGCAGTGATTTCATTGTGCCATGTAGGATTCAGTTCCAACACTCTGAGTGCCCATCCACTAGATACTTACGCCCCGTGCTACGTCACCTGGGATATCTCTCTAGTACTGGAGGCTATGTGTGGGGCCCCTTTCGAGCCCCTCCAAGAGAGGTCTCTCCAAACTGCTTTTGCACACCACCTTTCAGATCCGTGGAAGAGAGTTGACAACACAACTTGTGCCCTGTGCACGCTTTACGCACGTACATGAACAGGACTCACTCTTTTAGGAACACTGAGCAGCTGTTTGTGTGCTTCATCAAGCCCTCAATAGGGCTCACAGTTTTAAAATAGAGGTCTCCAAATGGTTAGTTCAAACCATTGCCCTGGCATATGAGTCCAAGGGTCGCCAACCCCTGGCTCAGATTAGGGCTCACTTTACCAGTGCGGTCTCTACATCTTGTCCTCTTCAAGGGTGCAGCAGTTTCAGAAGTGTGCAGAGCGGCTGGTTGGGCCAACCTTTGTCCGGTTCTACCGGCTAGATGTGACCACATTGCCACAGGAACATAGGGTTCTGGGCACGAATACTGATTGTCTGTAGGGTGATAGGAACGCTATCCTTACAGGAGGCTCTTGGAGTTCTGCCTAGTTTGGACCAGCAATCGGGAGTGATTGTAACTCTCCCATAGATATGTGAACGATTCGACTGAAAGAGAACATTAGGACATGAATATGTCCCCGGTTCTCTGAAGGAGATGAGTGAGCCATCTCTCAAGACACCCTCATTGCCGACAGCCGAAGAGAGGTTTGGCATCAAAGTGGATTATTTTCGGTTTTGAGAAAGTGGACATCCCGCCCACGACGCAGTTGATTGGACCTTTGGCGTGATTGCAAAGGTCTTCAGCTAATCGTACAGCTGAGAGTGTGCTCCCATAGAGATGGCTCACTCATCTCCTTCAAAGAACCGGGGACATATTCATGTTCCAATATTTAGTTAGATAATACTATCTTCTTTCTCTCTCTTTTTCTTTCCAAATCTTATTGAATGACAATTGTGTATGATAATGTGCTTTACGGAGGCTATTGCTATTGAATGCCAGTTTACGAGGATATCACATTATAAAAAGGCATAATTATAGCAATTTTTATATTTTTGCCATGACATGTTGCCTTTGTGTAAGTGTAGGAATACATCTTAAATGCAAATATGTGAGCATTGCACATTTATTTCCATGGAGAAGTGATACTTTCTAACCAGTGGTGTAGTCTACTTTTTTATGGTGGGTATACTGTATATTTGAGCATTTTTTGAAGTGGGTATACTGTATACATTTGTGCCATTCAAAACAATGGATCAATCAATTTTAAGTGGGTATACTGAAATCTCTGAAATTTAGAAGTGGGTATACTCCGTATACCCGCGTTCTACGTAGACTACACCACTGTTTCTAACGTATTCTGCCCAAAATCAAGAATTTCGGCTGCCATTTTGTTTTTTGCCCATTTCATGGTCAAAAACTCAAAATTCAGCTTGGGAACCAGGCTAGCTGAATTCAGGGTACTCTAATTGTCTTAGAAAACTAGGTTCCCAACTTTTACTAAAAAATGCTTCTAACACCCTTATAAAGGGCCTTTTTCTGGAAATGCTTCTAGTCTCATTGGGACCAGTGGTGTGTAGTCTACTTTTTAATGGTAGGTATACTGTATATTTGAGATTTTTTTTTAAGTGGGTATACTGTATATATCTGTGCTATTCAAAACAATGGATCAATCAATTTTAAGTGGGTATACTGAAATCCCTGAAATGTAGAAGTGGGTATACTCCGTATATCTGCTTTCTACGTATACTACATCACTGATTGAGATTCTACTGTATATTCTACTGTACTGATTTCGCCCATGTGATTCTCCCCAGCCCCCCTTCTTCTTCATTAAAACATCGAGTCTCTCTCGCTCTTGCACGCTCTCTCTCTCCTTCATGCATAAGCGACATTTAAAATGTGCAATTCACCAAATAAATAAACTGCAGGAAACAACAATCAATGCAAAGGAAAAAATCCTCCATCGCAACGCAGGCCTCTAATTTTTCTTTGTGTGTGTGTGTGTGTGTGTGTGTGTTTGTGTGTATGCGCGCACATGTGTATGTGTGTGTGTGAGTGTGTGCGTGCATGCAATTTCTGTTAATTGCTGTTTTAATGACACACCACCAATTAGCTTCCTCCTACTCAGAAGACAGCTGCCAAAAGACTTCACATAAACAAAGATTTAGCAAAACAAACAAATAATAATGCGATGCAGACATTGGGGCAAATTCAAAATCTTCCCTTGAACAAACTGTATTATGTAAGCAGAAAAAAACACCACCACACACCACCACAGTGGAATTGACCTTTAGCTATTTTCCATCTCTTTAGGGACAACTGACTTCACTCATTTCCATTTCAACTGTATTTCAGAGTTTCAGGCATCCATCCATCCATCCATCCATCCATTTAACCAGCCATCTCCTTGTCCTTGTATCTCTGTGTGTGTAGCCTACACAAAAAACAACCTGAGTAGCGTGAGGTCGCTGAAGACGTTTTGCCATGAATTCGCTGTAGTCGCTCAGGACTTGATATTGACACGTTTGATTTAGCTAATCACATAACATCTCTGACTTGTCAGCCTGGGACATTTACTGTAGACTCTACAGTGTAGAGATATGAACTTTAGGCTACAGTTGGTTTTCGCAGAACCGCGTCATAGCTCATTACCATAACATTAGCTTGACTTTAATTGCTGAAATTCACCCTGGTCGCCTAGGTTGCGTCGGCCCCTGATCGCGTCGCTTTGGTCACTTTATTCCAGTGGTTCTTAACCTGGGGTGCGGGCACCCCCTGGGGGGTGCGCCAGAGATTTCAGGGAGTGCGTGGAATTTTGTTTGTGTTGAGGTTGTGACCAACACACTGCTGTGACCAACACACTGCTTCCAAACATTATAATTAAGCCAAATCAAGTCAAAATTAAAACATGTTTTGGTCCCCATGTAAAGTCATGAAAGTATTGATTAATGTCTAAAGCAAGAATCATTGTAATTAATCACTTAAATCATTTTTAGTACGTAAATACATGTACAAGTTTGGGTTGGGGGTGCACGGCTTGTCTTGGGCACAAGTTAGGGGGTGCTTCAAGAAAAAAACCACTGCTTTATTCCACCCTCCACAGAGACTTCCGGCGCTTTTGGTGTACACGCAGCACAGCAGGCTCCTCCACCACCAGTGTTGCCAGATGTACGATAATTATCATATTTCTACCACAATTTTTTCAATTTTCAGAGTTGTCATTCGGTTCATTTAGATGCCTTGAAACTACAATTTGGGTCTTGTTCGATAATTTCCTCAAAAAAAAGCCCCAAAAAACGATAATTTTGAGGTTTGGGTACGATAATTTAGCATTTTCCATCTGGCAACACAGTCCACCACTCTGTTAGCTGGATTATCATCGACTTTCAAATCTCTTTGAGACACTGAAACTGTTGCGTCACTAGGAGGGCACGGCCTGGCTACCACTTTGTACCAATGCACAGCAGAAACCATCCAGCAGTATTTCTGCTGTCCTAAGTGTGCACTGTCTAGTCCCACTGAGGTCCAGTTCCTAATTATTGGCCAATTTTTACATTACATTACCTTACATTATTATATGGTGTGACGTCATCGGTCGAATGCTCCATTCATTTCAACGGGGCTCCCCAACGTTCGCACGTCTGTTATTTTTCGATAACGGACGGGTTGGTCTATAACAGACCGCTGTCAATGGCAACAAGACTTTTCACTGCTAAAGCGACTTTTCAACAAGACTCTTATCAGCTGCTGTGATAGACAACACCTGTTGTCCTGGCTACCTAGCTGTTTCCTAGCGGTGTTCCACAACGGCACTGTTTTGTTTTGCGCAGCAACAATCTTTTGACATTAAAAACTATAATAGACTTAACATTAAATAGGCCTAAAGAAATGTCCCCGCCATGTGTGAATCATTTAAGTATATCCATATAATAAGCGGGTTAACTTTCGGCGAGTCGGTCGCTTTGTGGAATAGCAGCACTTCAGAGAGAACAAGACCCCTCCGCTCCGCGTCGGGGTCTAAAGATTCTCTCTGTCGTGCTGCTATTCCACGGTAGCGACCTTCTCGCCGAACGTTAACCCTTACTTATGCATTACTCCAGCCATAAGGGAGAGGAAGGGTGGGATCTGAACCTGCAACCAATCCCCTGCAAAGCCCATCCCTTCACCATTAGGCCATTGGCTGACCCAATTATTTAATTGAATCAAAAACGTCATGCAACTGTAGTTCATTAAACTCAATATGACCACTTCCTGGTAAAAGAAATGTTAAATAGAAACTAGAAATGCATTCTCACAGAAAATGCTGGAAGCGGGCTTGCCTTTTGGGGCAGAGATGAAACAAAGTACTATTGAGAAAACAAAGCTAAAAGAAATCTTGGAAAAACTCCATCCACCCAGTCAGAAGTTATGGGCCAAACAATTCAGCCATCTTGGATTCAGCCATCTTGAAAGTGTTGTAGCTCTGCGTTTTGGGGATATACTAAATGACATACATGGTATTTTAAGTTGGCTAAGGAACACTGCATATGATATAATTTTGAAAATCAACATGGCTTCGAGCGGGATTAGAACTCACAACCTCCATATCTGTAATCCAACACCTTTGCCATTGTTATTAAATGACATACAATACATGATATTTGAAGTTGGCTAAGGAACACTGCATATGATATCATTTTGAAAATCAACATGGCTTCGACTGGGGTTCGAACCTCCAACCCCCATATCCCTAATTCAGCACATTTGCCATTCATACTAAATGACATACATGGCATTTTAAGTTGGCCAAGGAACACTGCATATGATATAATTTTGAAAGTCAACATGGCTTTGACTGGGATTCGAACCCCCAACCTCCATATCTGTAATCCAGCACATTTGCCATGCATACTAAATGACATACATGGCATTTTAAGTTGGCCAAGGAACACTGCATATGATGTAATTTTGAAAATCAACATGGCTTTGACTGGGTTTCGAACCCCCAACCTCAATATCTGTAATTCAGCACATTTGCCATCCATACTAAATGATATACATGGCATTTTAAGTCGGCCAAGGAACGCTGCATATGATATAATTTAGAAAATCAACATTGCTTCGGGTGGGTTTCGAACCCTCAACCTCCATATCTCTAATGCAGCGGCATGCATTACCACTAAGCCAAGCAGCTAATTGTCATGCATAGTCCAGCAAGACTATATTACATTGCATTGCAGAGCTGAACAATAGACTTCTAGAATGGTTGCTCGCACCTGCTCGTTAAGAATGGAATCTTGAGACAGTGACAGTTGAAATGGAATCCTTCACTGGCTGCACCTGTTGTGATTGACTGAAAGACAGTTAGTATTGAGCTCTAAACTGGGGAGAAAATGAGAATGAGTTTTTTGTCTTTACAACATCGTTGTAAAAAAACTAAAAGGAGTTGGCACGTGTCCTTTTCACAGATCGGAGTCATGCTTGTGATCTCTCTAACAGTCTTTGAATGAAGTTTATAGGTTAATTTTTTCAGGCACAAATGGACCTCCGTGTGGGACATGCGCTGATCTCTTGAAAAATGCCCTTTTCGAAAGACTGGGATTCTCCATAGAGCCAGGCCTGTTTTTTTTTTACAAACCTGCCATTTAAAAAGTATTGGGATTTGGGAGATGAAACTTTGACAATTTGGAGACATCCCATAGAGCTCGCTAACAACGCATCAACTAAACTTCTAGGTGAAAGTGTTGATGTTTTATGACCGAAAAAGCCTCCTACACTCTAATCTCTAGAGTGGCGGAACCTTGGTTCATGGAGGTTCCACCACTGTTTCCAATGGGGACCCAGGCTTTAACAAAATCGCCAAAAACGGGAAAACGACAAGAGACACGGAGAAGCCTATAACTATACGCGATCTCCAAGCCGAGCCGGTCGTTTTAGTGTTTGAACGGTGTCTCTATCTCGAAAGGCCTAGGAGGAGATCCATTTTCTATTTTACTGCTGCCCTGCACAAGACCAATAATGAAACAGGACTTAGAGATTACTATAAACGGGCCTTGCTCTGCAAGGGCCATGCTCTGCATGGTCCTTGCTCCGCAAGCCCGCTTAATGATGATGCTAGAATCGCAGTCTATTCCACAAGAGCCAACAAGTCGCTATGTGCGCGTACTATATATAGACTGCATTCAGGTGCTCGAGCCAGATCAGACTGGAGACATACAGTATGCACCCTTCAGGTTTTGTGTGTGTGTGTGTGTGTGTGTGTGTGTGTGTGTGTGTGTGTGTGTGTGTGTGTGTGTGTGTGTGTGTGTGTGTGTGTGTGTGTCATTGTGAGCATGTGTGCATATGCGTGTGAGTGAGTATGTGTGTGTGTGTGTGTACATGTGTATGTGTCTGTGTACCATGTGCCTATACATGTCCCTACTCTATCATGATTAATACGGACAATGTTCAAACCGAATCAGACAGGCAGTTGGCCCCATATGCAGCAATCAGTCAATCTGTCTGCTATGCTGTGTGATCAGCAGGTAGAGTCCTGCCTGTTACCTGTTGCCTGTTGCCCCTTGCTTGCAGGGCCGGATTAAGATGTCCTGGGGCCCCTAGGCTACAGGTTGCTGTGGGGCCCCTCGAAAGGCAAATTCCGAGGCAAATTTACATAGATAGTGTCATCATTACGAGGTAGAAACTAAGGATAACTAGTGTACTAACTGTACTCAACACGACAGATTCATTTTCCAGCCTTGCATCTTGTCACAATTTTGTCCATTTTTCACTTTTGGCCAATCGGGGGGCCCCTGGCAGGTGGGGGCCCCTAGGCTGCAGCCATATCTAGCATGTGCATTAATCCGGCCCTGCTTGCTTGCGATACTTGCTATCTTCGCCTCTGGGGAGGGGCGGTACTAGGCATAGGCAGACCAGGCGGGCGGCCACATAGGGTGCCAAATGTCTGGGGGGCGCCGCCAAGTCCCACAGAATTAGAACATTTAGCGAAATAAAGCATTAAGCTTTATATTGACGATTATTATTAATGGGCACTCAGTACATATGTAGGCATTAGATCAGCTGTCATAAAAAAAATGAAGAGCACGAAACAGTGGCACTCCGTTTTCTTATTTTTTTAATAGTACAAAGGCAAATAGACTGCCGACGGGTTTCGACACAAGGTCTTTGTCACGGAGTGCCACAGTTTCCTGCTCTTCATTTTTTTGATGTCAACTTTATCCACTCACTGCTAGAGCATCCGTGTCAAAAGATCTGGATCCACGCAGCGCTTCCGTTTTTTCCTTTTTTCTGATTAGATCAGCTGTGATCAGCTCGACTAGATGTATGACACTATATTTACAGCACATGCCAATTTCTAATTCCACCAAACGCAAAGAGGGGTGCTCGCCTAGGGCAGTGTTTCTCAACAGGGGTGCCGTGGAAACTTGGCTGATGAATAATTTATGGAATATGATACATATTTGTCTGAATTGATAAGGTAATGCTAGTCAGTGGAATCTTTCATCTGCCATTTAAGCACAATAAAGTAAATATAGGTCGCCCCAGTCAGCTGCAACTTTGAACGTAGGTCGTGTGACGTCTCCAAATGTGTTACTTTTCTAAGCTTTTGTGGTATCAGATGCGATGCCATGTTACGGCTTGTTGGTTTGGGGTGCCTTGAAATTTTTCACGAATTGAAAGGGTGCCTCGCCTAAAAAAAGGTTGAGAAACACTGGCCTAGGGCACCAAATCCACTAGAACCGGCCCTGACCTCTGGGATTCACTTCACTGTCTTTACTCATCTTGTTATGTAATTATGCGGCTTTAAACACTGACTGTCACATCGGGCTAAATGCCAACCCCCTCACCCTCATTCTTTCCATCACTCTTTCTTTTTCTCTTGCCCTCCTTCAGTCTCTCTCTCTCTCTCCCCCCCCAACTCTCTCTTGCTTTTATGTGATTAATGGTTCAATAAGTGGATGTTAAACGTCAAACATACACTCCTCTCAAGGTCCTTCAGCAGCACACACACACACACACACACACACACACACACACACACACACACACACACACACACACACACACACACACACACACACACACACACACACACACACACACACACACACACACACACACACACACACTCTCTCTCACACACACATGTCATGGTCCTACAACTCTCCCTTCTCATCTGTCCTCCAGTACCTCTCTGTCAGATCGTCTGCAAGTGGAACTCCTGTTTGCTGGCTTCTTCACGTCTGGCTCCTGAACCCCGAATCCTGTATCCTGAAACCTGAAACTCTGAACCCGTACCTGAACCTTCGACTCCGACTTCTCTACTTCCCGGTAACTCTGACCTGCCTTCTGCCTTATGACCAAGATTTCTGATTTGCCCTGAACGGTACTGCTGCCTTGCCTGATCTGCCCTGTTGTGTGTGTGTGTTCCCCCCCCCAGGACCCAGAGAACCCGGACCTCCACCACCTGCTCCTCAAGAACCTTCTCGCCACTGAGGAACACACACACACACACGCAGGTTCTCGGACACAAACCTCCCAACCCCCTGAACCCCTAATAAACTCTGTGTAACGTGACGCATCTGGGTCCTTCGTCTGTCTGTCTGACACACGCATACACACACACACACACACACACACACACACACACACACACACACACACACACACACACACACACACACACACACACACACACACAGACAAGAGCTATAACTTGTTAGTAATATCATTGGTGACCTTTTGCCAGCCCCGCGGAGCGCCTACTAAACCCAGTTATAGTATCACACATAATCCTCTTTGGGAGAAACCAATAGTGTGTGCGTGTATGTGCGTGTGTGTGTGTGTGTATGTGTGTGTGTGTGTGAGAGAGAGAGAGAGAGAGATAGAGAGTGTGTGTGAGAGAGAGAAAGAGAGTGTGTGTGTGTGTGTGTGTGTGTGAGAGAGAGAGTGTGTGTGTGTTTATGTGTGTGTGAGTGAGGGATAAAGACAGACAGAAAAGACGAGTAAGAGAGAAAAAAGAGAGAAAGACAGACGAGACGCATATGTGTATTTGTGTATAGTGGTATCATGTCGAATCCTCTTTTGAGAAGATTGTTCTTCGCAGTGAGACGGGGCTTTGCCTTCATGAGCATGACAATTGCCAAAGCGTTACAGAGCAGCAGTGTTGCCAGATGTGTCTGACCAAATCCCGCCCAAAAGCTTCTCAAAAAACGCCAAAATGCGCTAAATTCCGTCCAAATTCAACAAATTTACATTGACTTCTATGGGCCCAAAACGGCTGAAAACCCCCCCCGCCAAATGGCCAATTTTTTCCGATTTTTACCTGCAGACGCTTGTCCAAAGTAGCCCAATTGGGCGGGTACCCGCCCAATCTGGCAACACTGCAGAGCAGTCGAGTTAGATGCGCTCCGCTTTCTTTTTTTTCTTGGTTTCTTTTTCCTTTTTTCTTTTCTTTTCTGTTCCTTTTTCTCCATCCCATGCCACAGGATTTAGAGGGGCATGAAACTCTCTCTCTCTCTCCCTCCCCCTCTCTCTCTTTCTCTCTCTCTCTCTCTCTTTCTTTTATGTGATTGAGAGGGGCATGGAACGGAACAAGCCAAGAATCTGTTCTTTCTTTCTATTCCCCGAGTCCCTCATTCTTTGACTTTATTGCCTGCCTCTCCTGTCTGTTTGTATTTCTCTCCCCTCTCTCTCTCTCTCTCTCTCTCCCCCTCTCTCTCTCTCCCCCTCTCTCTCTCTCTCTCTGTCTCTCTCCCCCTCTTTTGTCCTCATTTCTGTCGCAATCTCTCTTGATGTCTTGATGGGTATACTGTATATCGTCAACAGTATCACAATCAACACTATTATAAGATGCCTCTAATATACGAGCCTAATTATTGTCTATATATGTGACTTAAAATTGTCTTTTTAAGTTTTCTAGTTCAGATATGTATTTACTCCAAAAGGGTGTCGCGCCTTTATGTTTGTAGCCGGGAGGGTGCGTTGGTTGGTTCCACAAAGTAATCCAATGAAGCAGCGAGGAGGAACTCGCACACCACTGATGCCGATGCATGAATTATTTTAATGCATAAGGAAAAAAGAAAGTGCTACCCAGTGAAGTGCAAAACGTTTTCGGTCCTAAAGACACTGGTCCTTGGCACTGATGATGGTCTGAAGGACCGAAAACGTTTTGCACTTCACTGGGTAGCACTTTCTTTATTTTTCCTTATGCATTAAAATAATTCATGCATCGGCATCAGTGGTGTGCGAGTTCCTCCTTGCTGCTTCACTAGTTCAGATATGTAAAAGCTGGTCATGGTCATGGATACACATTGCAAGAACACGCTGGAGGCGCATCCTCAAGGCAGTGAGTAATGAAAACAAACTCAAGAGTTTGACTTGAGAAATGTACAGTATGCAGTACAGTGTTTGACCTTGGTAGTCTATTTGAAAATGTTTGAAAATTCCACTTTAAAAGACATATGCTAGGCAAGGTCCTCATTACGATTGTATCAATAATAATAATAATAATAATAATAACATTATTGGCATCGAACAAGGAACTTGTGAAGACATCCCTAATAAATGCTGAATTCTTTACGAGTGTCTTATAGTTCACTTTTACGGACATTAGCGGCGAACGTGTGAACCCTAAAATAAAGTATCGCTACGAGCACAGATGAGTTGCCAGATGAGGCTGAAGATTTCCAGCCCAAATAATGCTCAAAACCCGCCTGGAAGCACTAAATCCCACACAACTCTATTGATATCTATTGCAAAAATTGGGCGGGTTTTTCTGCTACATGCCATTTTTACCCGCACA
>NC_085857.1:5656999-5659499 GCF_034702125.1 Engraulis encrasicolus | reverse complement strand
CTCTCTTTTTAAGAGGCCTTTCATGCTTTCATCACTGTGACTCTCGTCTTTTATGCGTGCCTGTGTCTGTGTGTGTGTCCGTGTGTGTGCGTAAGCATGTGTGTGTGTCTGTGTGTGTGTGTGTTTCTGTGTGTGTGTGTGTGTGTGCCTGTGTCTGCGTCCGTGTGTGTGTGTGTGTCTGTGTGTGTGTATGTGTGTCTGTGTGTGTGTCTGTGTGTGTGTGTCTGTCTGTCCGTGTGTGTGTGCGTGTGCAGGCCTGCTGACAGGGGGGGGGGGGGGGGGGTATGTTGTTCCGTTCCCATGGAGATAAGGGAACCAGAATTGGGGCCCCAATTACATTTGGTATGTATTGGGTTGGGGGCCCTTTCAGATGACTTTGTCCTGGGCCCAGCCGAAGCTGTCAGCGGCCCTGTGTTTATGTGTGTGAGTGTGTCTGTGTGTGTGTGTGTGTGTGTGTGTGTGTGTGTGTGTGTGTGTGTGTGTGTGTGTGTGTGTGTGTGTGTGTGTGTGTGGAGAATCTGTCACAAATGGCTGGTTTAGCCCATAACTTTCACAAATAATCACGTGTCATTACTTCTCTGTTGTGGTATAGTCAACACACAGCATGTAAAATAGTAACATGGCCCTTATAGGGAATAGTCCTTGTATTTGTGTGCACTAGTGTGTGTGTGTGTGTGTGTGTGTATGTGTGTGTGTGTGTGTGTGTGTGTGTGTGTGTGTGCGTGTGTGTGTGAGAGAGAGAGAGATAGAGTGTGTGTGAGTGTGTGTAGGGATTTTTATGTCATCAGCAAAGCAAAACATTGAGTATTTGAGACATAAACTACTCGTGCAATAGCTTTAGCTTATAATTTTGTGGTCGACATTTTAGTGGCACGTGGTCAAAATGATCCAGAAGATCACGGATGTTTCAACATGTGACGTTTAAGCATGTCTGCATATACGTACATGTATGAATCTATGTTCTCTACAAGTCTTCTGTTGTCCAGTCTTGCACTTTAAATGTCTGTATGAGCAATGTCTACGTCCATACTGTCTATGTCCATGTATGAGTACTGTCTATGTCTATACTGTCTATGTCCTTACCTAGATTAGTCTATGTCTGAATGGGAGAGTAAGAAACGCAATTTCAAATTCTTTGTATGACCAGTGCATGTAAAGAAATTGACAATAAACTTGACTTGACTTGACTTGACTTGACTTGATGAATCTTTTTTTAGCTGGAGCAGCCTCTGGACTCTTTGTTCTGTTGTGTGTGCTGTCTTTGTTTTGTGAAATATGATGACATTACATTTGGAAGAGGCTTTTAAAGGGACACTGTGCAGGAAATGGTCAAAAAAGGTACTGCAACTATGCTGCTCATTGAAACTGGGTTGCCTATTGCCAAATTTGATCTTTTCATGAAAGTTTACTAAGTAATAAACTAATATTTTCTAGTATGGCCCAAGTGCAGTCAGTTTTAGAGCTAAAAATGGCTATTTCTAGAAATTCAAAATGGCGGACCATGGAGAAGATCCCCCTTTTCATGTATGAAAAGTGCATTTTTTCCAGTCATAATGAATACTTAGAATTTGATGCTGGTGGTAAGTATTCATGAAAAAGATAACATTAGTGAATGGGCAGCATGAATTCTGGAAATAAACAACTAAAAATCTCACACAGTGTACCTTTAAACCAAAGCGACTTACAAATCAAGGACATAATCATAGTCCAGCAGATACTAGCCTGATTATCATCGACTTTCAAATCTCTTCGAGACGTCGTCTGACCAAGAGCATATCAATTAACATTTCCCGAATGGCATGGTCAACCTGCCTCCCTTGGTTTGCTAATGGTTGCATGCTTCCCGACAAAGTGGGAGGAGTTCCCATTTTTTTGGGGAACTCAGAATCGATATTGTGTTGCTCTTGGCCAGACTAGTAGCGCATTCAGGCTGACTGAGAACCATGCTGGAGCCCGTTCCACACCTAATCGCGAACCGACCGTCGTGTTCACGCCGGAAAGTTGACGACAGCGTGCCCGTCAGCAGGTTCCTCCGGATAACGCAGTCACGTGCGGAAAAAGTTCAGAGCCCGGTATGAACACGGGCGGTTCGCAGATAAGCACTTTAGCGCTGAACGTAACTGGTGCAGGCACCGGCTCCAGCTCCGTTCTGGTCGACCTGGCTAGCAGATACAAAGTAGCAGACACAAAGTGCACAGGAAATATACAGAACAACAAGTTTAGCATTTTGTGTTGGAGGAGCGTAGGAACACAAGTCCTTAGTATGTCCTTCAGATCAGCTGGGGCCGTCCCTGCAGTGGCTTCTTAGGCAAGGGTCAAAGGTCAAAGGTCAAGGCCTTGTGCTTGATCCGGGCGGCGATCAGTAGCCAGTGCAACTCGATGAATAGAGGAGTAACATGGATCCTTTTGGGATGACAATACCAAACGTGCTTTTTATTTTATTTTATTTATCCTTTGTTTAACCAGGAAGGTCCCATTGAGTCACAGTGACTCTTCCTCC
>NC_085857.1:5636999-5644499 GCF_034702125.1 Engraulis encrasicolus | reverse complement strand
CTTAATAATGACCGCAGTGCTTACAATGTAGTGAAAGTACACTGAAAGAAAAGTTACTTCAGATTTACATGATAATATCATGGACATCGGTTGCACAAGTTATTTTCATGTTTCCTAAAAATAATGTATTCATGTCATTCAAACATGATATTGGCTTATAGAACAAACATGATATTTTCATGTTAATATTTTATGTATTATTTCAGTTCTTATTTCATGTATAATACATGTTTCTGCTTTGCAACAAACATGTTTTTTTCATGTTTCATTTACATGATAATATCATGGACATCGGTTGCACATGTTATTATCCTGTTTCCTGAAAATAATGTTTTCATGTCATTTGAACATGATATCAGTTTACAGTGTATGACAGTATATGAATGTCTGATAAGTAGCAATATATATGGCACATAAAAACATGATTTTATAAAATATATAAAACATTTACATAAAAACAATTTCTATGATAACTTTACACAGAAATTGTTTTGATGTGAATATTTTATTTTATGTATAAAACCATGTTTTTATGTCCTATATATATTGCTACTTGATCAGACGCTCATATACGGTCATACACTGTAAACAGATATATCATGTTTATTGTTATATATTGCTACTTGGTCAACCAATATTTACATGCTTTTATACTTGAGAATGAAGAGACTTAAACTGACTTAAAACTGCAGTTTTTTTTATTATGATTATTTCATCAAATACACTTTCCAACGGTACTCAACAGCTTAACTCATTCAGTTAAAAGTGACCGACACCCCCAATATGCCAAGTCATTTTGGAGAGAGAGAGAGAGAGAGAGAGAGAGAGAGAGAGAGAGAGAGAGAGAGAGAGAGAGAGAGAGAGAGAGAGAGAGAGAGAGAGAGAGAGAGAGAGAGAGAGCACATTAAATGCACACACAAAACTACATCCAAGAAGATAAAAAGGCACCTTCATTTCAAAACATTCATTATGATTGTACCAAAACATACAAGCACTTGCCAACAGCTTTGAGAGAACAAAAGGAAATGTCAATGGGGAGCTGCATAGATAGATAGGCTAGATAGATAGATAGATAGATAGGCTACTTCACAATGAAAACTCCAATGTATTTCCAATTCAGTTTGAACAGCCAGATCATGAAAGACCCTTCAGGTACATTACGTAGACACATGTTGAAAATGAACTCTTGGCAAAGTATCTAAAAAGCAATGACCTCCTAAATGCACACAAATTCTGTAGACCTTAGTCAAATTTTAGTCCAGGGACATGACTTCAAGCTATGTGACAGTGAGACCCAATATGCAAATTGAACTTTTCCAACAGAACACTTCATTTCTGTCATTCATTTCGTTCGGGCTTGCTCTGCTCTCTCAGTCTCTTCCAGTATGATTGTGTGTGTGTTTTGAATGCTTGCTCTGAGCTGAGGCTCAGTCTCTTCCAGTACGAGTGTGTGTGTGTGTGTGTGTGTGTGTGTGTTTTGAATGCTTGCTCTGAGCTGAGGCTCAGTCTCTTCCAGTACGAGTGTGTGTGTGTGTTTTGAATGCTTGCTCTGAGCTGAGGCTCAGTCTCTTCCAGTACGAGTGTGTGTGTGTGTGTGTGTGTGTGTGTGTGTGTTTTGAATGCTTGCTCCGAGGCTCAGTCTCTTCCAGTACGAGTGTGTGTGTGTGTGTGTGTGTGTGTGTGCGTGTGTGTGTGTTTTGAATGCTTGCTCCGAGGCTCAGTCTCTTCCAGTACGATTGTGTGTGTGTGTGTGTGTGTGTGTGTGTTTTGAATGCTTGCTCCGAGGCTCAGTCTCTTCCAGTACGATTGTGTGTGTGTGTGTGTGTGTGTGTGTGTGTGTGTGTGTGTGTGTGTGTGTGTTGTGAATGAGTTGGTTTTTCAGTACCTGAACCTTTTTGGACAGCATGGTGCCTTCCACCTCCATGATAATTTTCTGCAGGACTTCAAAAGTGCGCTTGAGGCCGTCGGGGTAGTTCAGATTTAGGGCGTAAATCAATCCAAACAACAACGCGACAGCCAATGGCACATTATCCACATCCTGCAACACCTGCTGGCCTTCCAAAATGATGCCAATGTCATCTGCTTTGCTGGTGGCATCTGCTTTGACGATGTAGATCCCTACAGTCGTTTCCTCCATTCCCTCTTGCACTTGGATTTCGTCTTGTGCCTGCAGAGGGAACAGTCAAACGAAAAAGATGATCAAACAAAAGGACAGTTGTTCAGTTGGAGTTTGTTGGGAAAATGGGTTAGTGTTTGGAGTTGGTGGTTTATAGAAGAAACTCCCAACATCCCTTTCATGGAAAACTCTACTTCTACGCCGTACCCTGTTTTTGGGCAAAAGGGAACGTAGCCCCTGCGGATGGGGTAGGCTGCAGGCCTGCTCACTTTTTGCTGAAAGTACTCAACTACCATAACATTGCAATGACAGTAGCGAGAGCCATAAGTAACAGATTCAGACATAACCATTACAATTTCAGTGACAGTAAGGTTAAAACATAGGCTCTGCGCTATGGAGGTTAGAGAGAGAGAGGGCACAGAGAGAGACAGTGTGGCAGAAGAGAGACAGAAATAGTGAAGTGTGAGAGAGGGTAG
Organism: Engraulis encrasicolus; assembly: GCF_034702125.1. Lineage (NCBI taxonomy): Eukaryota > Metazoa > Chordata > Actinopteri > Clupeiformes > Engraulidae > Engraulis > Engraulis encrasicolus. The sequence goes on along the minus strand of NC_085857.1, from coordinate 5,641,907 downwards.
AGAGAGTGAAAGAGCGAGAGAGAGGACAGAAAGACAGAGAAAGGGGAAAAAGACTGAGACGGAGAAGGGGCACAGAGAACATCATCACCTTGCGACATGCACAGCACACTGCTTGTACTCACCACAAATGCGCGAAGTAGACATTTGGGGTCTTCATTGAGGTACACACACAACGCCTTCAGGATGCATTCACGTCCTCCATCAACATCATCATCCTGCATCAAGGAAGGATAAATTATTTTATGGAATTTTAACAAAGAACACACACAATGCCTTCAGGATGCATTCACGTCCTCCATCAATGTCATCATCATCCTGCATGATGGAAGGATAAATTATTTTATGGAATTTTAACAAGGAACACATACAATGCCTTCAGGATGCATTCACATCCCCCATCAACATCATCATCCTGCATCAAGGAAGGATAAATTATTATTTCATGGAATTCTATGTCAACACTAATCAGCACTATCCCAAAATTCTCAAATTCTCTTACCTCTGTCATGCAAGCCAAAATGTTCTCTAGGCGTTTGTCAATCTGTCCTCCTCTGTTTTTGAACAGCTTCAGCAGCTTGTCAGACAATATGTCTAGCTGGGACAGGAATCTCGACTGCAAGGGCATTGTAGTTATTCTCTTGAATTCAGCATTTATCTGAAGACACAAAAGAGACAAATCACATACAACTTATAATGCCAAACTCTATGCTAACATCATATAGGACAGTGGTTCTCAAGCTTTTTTTGAACAAACGCCCCCTTGACCTCATCATAAGCCTGACAACACCCCCCTTAGTATTAAAAAAGAATGCCCCCCTATAGCAACTAAGCACCTCTCCCTATCGGCTGTATCCTTCCCACCGCCCCCCTAGAGCTCCCTACCGCCCCCGTTGAGAAACACTAATATAGGGCATACCTCGTCTACTTCAAAAAGCGCGCGCGCGAGAGAGAGAGAGAGAGAGAGAGAAAGAAAGAAAGAAAGAAAGAAAGAAAGAAAGAAAGAGAGAGAGAGAGAGAGAGAGAGAGAGAGCGCGCAAGAGAGAGAGAGCAAGAGAGAGAGATAAAAACAGTCAGTCAAGTCTCTGTTTTTGACCAACTGTTGCATGCGCACAGTGATGCAAAATTAAAGCATTCCATGTCTTAAATGTGCATGGACATTCTGAAAACATGCATGAATACCTTGCAGGGCGACCAAAGTCCCGAGTTTGCGCTTCTAATGGGTCAGCAAATCGCCTTGCTGTCAGCAAAATGCCTTGTTGGAATGACTATGAGCGCCCCTTACAACGCCACATTCACCTGAGAGAGAGAGAGAGAGAGAGAGAGAGAGAGAGAGAGAGAGAGAGACACAGACAGAGAGAGAGATGAAAACAGTCAAATCTTTGTTTCTTTTTACAGTGATGCAAAATTAAAGCATTCCATGTCTTAAATGTGCATGGACATTCTGAAAACATGCATGAATACCTTGCAGGGCAACGGAAGTCCTGAGTTTGCGCTTATAATGGGTCAGCAAATCGTGTCTTGTTGGAACGACTATGAGCGCCCCTTACGCCACATTCACCTGAGAGAGAGAGAGAGAGAGAGAGAGAGAGAGAGAGAGCGCAACAGTCAAGTTTTTCCGTTTTTTGAAGTCCCATGTCTGCACTTATAATGGGTCTGCAAGTTGTGCGTGCCTGGTTGGAACTACTACCGACTGACTACCCCTTACACCGCCCAATTCACCTGAGAGAGAGAGAGAGAGAGAGAGAGAGAGAGAGAACAACAGTCAAGTTTTTCCGTTTTTTGAATTTTTTCACCAACTGTTTCATGCACCGTGAGGCAAAATTAAAGCATTCCATGTCTTAAATGTGCATGGACATTCTGAAAACATGCATGAATACCTTGCAGGGCGACCAAAGTCCAGAGTTTGCGCTTCTAATGGGTCAGCAAATCGTGCCTTGTTGGAACGACTATGAGCGCCCCTTACAACGCCACATTCACCTGAGAGAGAGAGAGAGAGAGAGAGAGAGAGAGAGAGAGAGAGAGAGAGAGAGAGAGAGAGAGACAGAGAGACAGACAGAGAGAGAGAGAGAGAGAGAGAGACAGACAGACAGAGAGAGAGAGAGAGAGATGAAAACAGTCAAATCTTTTTGTTTCTGATCAACTGTTGCATGCACTGTGATGCAAAATTAAAGCATTCCATGTCTTAAATGTGCATGGACATTCTGAAAACATGCATGAATACCTTGCAGGGCGAACGAAGTCCTGAGTTTGCGCTTATAATGGGTCAGCAAATCGTGTCTTGTTGGAACGACTATGAGCGCCCCTTACAACGCCACATTCACCTGAGAGAGAGAGAGAGAGAGAGAGAGAGAGAGAGAGAGAGAGAGAGAGAGAGACGAAAACAGTCAAATCTTTTTTTTCTGACCAACTGTTGCATGCGCACAGTGATGCAAAATTAAAGCATTACATGTGTTAAATGTGCATGGAACATTCTGAAAATGTGCATGAATACCATCTACTTGCTGCACCCCAGTACCATAATCAAGCAAGACTAACTTACCAAGCAAGACCAAGTTTAGTACATTCACACCATACATAAAAGATAACTGAAAGATAATGACATTAAGTAATGTGCATTTAGCTGCTACAAGACAGAACTACCGTTATGACATGCATGTCCTTGGCAATTACGCGCCATTTAGCTAGCCATGCTAACACTGGTGAACGTTAATTTTAGCCAGCCTTCGCTGCTAACACTGTATTACACAATATGGGGCACTGAACCTAATGTTCCCTCGAACTCAACATTTCGGGAAAAATTGTAACTTTACCTTGCAAATAAGTATTTCACTCGTCTTTTAATCTCCGAAGAGAAAAAAGTTCTTCACGATGCTAACAGACATAACTACCGTAAAGACTTGTACCGGTATGTCCTTGGCAATGATGAGCCAGTTACATTGAGAGTCTCAATGGCCAGTTAGCTAGCCACGCTAACACTGGTGAACGTTATTTTTTAGCCAGCCTTCCTACTGACACCGTGTTACACAATATGGGGCACTGAACCTAATGTTCCATCGAACTCAACTCAAACTCAACATTTCGGAAAGATATTAGTAATTTTACCTTGCCAATAAATCCTTCCATCGTCAAATAATCTCCGAAGTGTAAACGTTGTTCCCTCCACAGCCGATTCAGTAGTTCCTCTTGTCGAGGCAGATGAGAAAGGAAAGATGGTGGGTGTGCACTCACGGGATAAGTATGCTTAGAATCATCTTTTTTCTTCCAACTGTCAACATTCTTCCCACAAATGATCTCTTGTACAAGCAGGAGAGAAACAGAACAATTGTGGATCTACTTCTCCTGATTGCCGACCATAGCTGAAGCTGTGGCAAAAGCCTTGCGTCACCGCTAGGGCAGGGCCCGGGCAGCATCTCAACCTCGTTTGAGTTTTTAATGACGTGTTTAGATTGGGCGGAGATTTAAAACAAACCTAACAATTTCATGTTTTCTCAGCATGAATTTATCTAACAAATTGTTCACCGTCCTGAATATAATAGTTCAACATGATTTATACATGTTTGGAGAAGGAACATGAAACAATCATTTTCAATATACTAAATAATTACTTAAACATTCAACAACCCCTGATTTCCATTCTTTTCAGTGTAGCCTAATCGCGCAATTTCAAATGTGTCTCGCGACGAGACCTCGGACCTTGCAGAACTCGCAGATGCATGAATACAATGTTGGTTCGTGGCCACTCCCACGCGAATTTTGACGAGCGCAGTTGCAGAAGTCTAATCTGACCTTAAGCCTCCAACATTTGGGCTTGCATGCCCACGGGGCCCCCGGTTCGAGTCCAGCTGGGGTCATTTCCCGATCCCACCCCGTCTCTTTGTCCCACTCGCTTCCTGTCACAATCTCAGATTGTCCTATCAAATAAAGGCATAAAAGCCCCTAACATATATATTAAGAAAAAAAAGAACACTCACGATCTCCAAATATCTGTTCCAGGGAATCAGGGCCACCGCTAGACATAACCAGAGGAAGCAGAGCGCTTAGGGCTTCAACCACTTTGCCTATTATTAGGCCTATTATTATTATTTAATTATGAGGGGGGCCCCCTGACCAGTAACCCATTATTATTATTATTTAATTATGAGGGGGGCCCCCTGACCAGTAATGCGCAGGGCCACCGAAACCTTTGCAGCGGCCCTGCAGGGAGTTAGAGCTCCATTCACGTGTTGCAAAAGACAAAAAAGACCTTAACGGATTATTATTATTTAATTATGAGGGGGGCCCCCTGCCCAGTTATGCGCAGGGCCACCGAAACCTTAGCAGCGGCCCTACAGGGAGTTAGAGCTCCATTCACGTGTTACAAAAGACAAAAAGACCAAAAGACCTTAACTATGAACTAAAAGACCTTAACTATTAACTAAAAGACCTTAACTAACGATTTGTTTACAGAAATAGCTAAATACGTGTTAACAGATTCTTACTGGGACTCATAGTGGTGTACAGCGTACCGTTAAGAAAAGAGAAATCATTTGATAAATACTCTAATGTAAGCGAACATTTGCTTGATTATTTTGTCAACAGTGTTATGGACAAATACTATGTCATTTCAAACATATATAAAAATACTACAGAGTTGAAACAACATACGTTTGAAAGTGCTTATGTCCCTTAACAATAATGTTGTCATTAATCTGTTCAACTGATATAGAAAATGTGATTGTTGAGCTTCATAAGTAGGATTTTATGATTCACTGTGATACAGAATGACACATTTTTCATTATAAATCCCTGTAACATCTGATTTGAATTTAGTCACCCTCCTTACAAAAGACTTTCAAAACAGTCAACCGTGTTACTCAACTGTGTTACGGTCAACAGTGCAGGGGAACAAGTCGGCACTTTTTTTTAGGA
>NC_085857.1:5621999-5624499 GCF_034702125.1 Engraulis encrasicolus | reverse complement strand
TACCCAATACATACAATGTAATGGGGACCCAATTCCAGGCCCCCGATGTCACTGGGGCCGGGACAACATACCCCTTTGCCCCCCCCCCCTATCGGTGGGCCTGCACTCACATCAACATCAGAGTCATACGTACAAACACCCAGAGACAAGCGCTGTTAAGCTGTTAAGCGGTGTTGTGATCTCGCTCTCAGGGGGTCAACTGGCTGTTTTACAAATCAGAGGCACGCATGCACGCACATACACACACACACACACGCTTGCACGCACATACAAACACACACGCATGCACGCACGCACGCACGCACACACCCACACACACACACAGACTGTATGCAGTCAAGATTGGTTAAGCGGTGCGGGCACGCAAGCACACATGCACGCACGCACACACACATGCACACACACGCACACACACACACACTGTATGCAGTCAAGAGTGATGTTAAGCGGTGCGTTGATCTCTCTCAGGGGGTCAACTGGCTGTTTAATCTCCACCTGTAGAGCTAATTGAGACCTTGCGAAGCCTGTCTGCCACCCACACACATACACACAGACACACACACATAAAAAAAAACACACACACACACACACACACACACACACACACACACACACACACACACACACACACACACACACACACACACATAAAAACACACACACACACACACGTACGAAAGTGCACACGAATGCACGCACGCACGCACGCACACACACACACACACACACACACACACACACACACACACACACACACACACAAATGTGCCGCCTCCAGTGTGTGTCAAGGAAGCGAATTGGAGGGGAACGGCACCCATGTCTTGATGTCCAACCTTATCAGGGGTGAAGCCTAGAAGCAGACGAGGGGGTGGGGGGGAGAGAGAGAGAGGCAAGATGAGGAGAGAAGGAGGATAGATAGAGAGGAGAGGTCTAGGAGGATGGAGAGAGATGTAGAGAGATGTAGAGCCGAGGGAGGAGGGATGAGTTGCAGGAGAGGAGGAGGAGAGAGGAGGAGAGAGGGAGAGAGGGATGAGTTGAAGAGGAGGAGGGGGAGAGAGGGATGAGTTGCAGGAGAGGAGGAGGGGGAGGAGGAGAGAGGGAGAGAAGGGTGAGGTGGGTTGTGGAGAAGGAGAGAGGGATGAGTTGAAGGAGAGGAAGAAGTGGAGGAGGAGAGAGGGGGAGGAGGAGAGAGGGATGAGTTGAAGAGGAGGAGGAGGAGAGAGGGATGAGTTGAAGGAGAGGAGGAGGAGAGGAAGAGGTGGAGGAGGAGAGAGTGAGAGAAGGATGAGGAGGGGGAGGAGGAGGAGAGAGGGAGAGAAGGATGAGGAGGGGGAGGAGGAGAGAGGGAAGAGCTGCAGGAGAGGAAGAGGTGGAGGAGGAGAGAGGGATGAGTTGAAGAGGAGGAGGAGGAGAGAGGGATGAGTTGAAGAGGAGGAGGAGGAGGAGAGAGGGATGAGTTGAAGAGGAGGGGGAGGTGGAAGAGGAGAGAGGGAGAGAGGGACAAAAAGAAAGGAAGAATAGAAGAAGCAAGGGAAGGGGGAGTAGGGAAAAGAAGAGTGACACACACACACACACACACACACACACACACACAACCAGATTTCAAGGCAGCTGCCACCACAGTAACTAGAGTAACTAGAGTAAGTGAATCGACAAGCACCCCCCCCCCAGTGATGCGTCACCAGAAAATGGCTTCTTTCGTTTTCCCACTCTTTCTCTCCTGTAAACAAGAAACCATGTTCTTCTATGTCACCTCTCTCTCTTTCTATTCTCTCTCATTTTCGTCTGTTTCTCTCATTCTCTTGCATTTTTTCCTCTCTCTTTTTCTCTTTACGAAACAAGATGGCATGATGTGCTTTCTCTCGCTCTCTCTTTCTCTTATTCTCTCCCTCTTTCTCTGCCTGTCTCTCTACTATTCTCTTGCATGTTTCCTATCTCTTTCTCTCTTTTCGAAACAAGATAGCATGTTGTGTTTTCTCTCACTCTCACGCTCGCTTTCTCTCATTCTATCTCTCTTTCTCTGTTCTGTAAAGAAGAAGCTGTGTTCTAGCACTCTCTCCTTCATTCCCCCTCTCCCCTATTATATCTCATAGTGTGATTCACTCTCCTTTATCTCTCATTCTAGCAATTCAATTCAATTCAAATATGCTTTATTGGCATGCGTATTGGTAACAGTGTTGCCAAAGCTTACAGATAACATAAAAGAACAATACGGTTAATCTCTCTCTTTCCTTTCTCTCTCCATCTCATTTATTCTCTTTTTCTCTCTCGTTCTTCCTCTTTCCTTTCCTTACTTTCTCCATCTTCACTCCATTCTCTTTCTGACTCTGATTCTCTGATCAGCTTTCTGGTTCTTTCGGTTGCCAACCGAACCTCTCATACTGATTCCTTGCGGGTCCCCCCCTCTTTCTCTATGTCTCTCTCTCTTTCTCTGTTCTTTTCCTCTTTCCCCCTCTCTCTTTCTCTCTGTCTCTCTCTCTTTCTCTCTGTCTCTCTCTCT
>NC_085857.1:5584499-5611999 GCF_034702125.1 Engraulis encrasicolus | reverse complement strand
ATACAGAGGAAAACCTTTTTTGTTGTCATTACGTCAGAATACACTGTGTGCGTTAGCATTTCGGTTCTCCTAAAAACGCATCTGACCAAAGGAGATGTGCAATATGTCTTTTAAAAAATGTGCACAAGTACGTACAGAGAGAGAGAGAGAGAGAGAGAGACGGAGAGGGAGAGATTTAAACCCATTGTAACCAGAGATGTGTTTGTGTTTAAGAGCCTGGCTTTGTTTGTGTTCATAAGCACTGTTGTCGTTCTGCCTCCTGCCTCCTGAACGTACGGTGTATCATTTCAATTTCTGCACATTTCACAAGGCACCCCACACGGTGCACACACATTTACACCGACAGAGACCAACAGAAATACACAGACACAAACAAATGACAACACAAAATCCCACATACACACACACACACACACACACACACACACACACACACACACACACACACACACACACACACACACACACACACACACACCGCTTGTAATTTGTGACAAAGGCGTGAGATAGTCCCTGGATGCAAAAACATGTGAAATTGCAGACGCCTGCTGCACTGATCTTTACACTGTGATAATGAAAAAGATTGTGTGTGAAAATGTGACTATGGATATGAAGATATCCTGTTGTGTGTGTGTGTGTGTGTGTGTGTGTGTGTGTGTGTGTGTGTGTGTGTGTGTGTGTGCGCGCGTGTGTGTTTGTGTGTGCTTGTAAATGTGTGGATATGAGCATATCCTGTTGTGACTGTGTGCATGCGTGTGTGTGTGTGTGTGTGTGTGTGTGTGTGTGTGTGTGTGTGTGTGTGTGTGTGTGTGTGTGTGTGTGCGAGTGTGTGTGTGTGTAAATGTGTGGAAATGACCGTATCCTGTTGTGACTGTGTGTGTGTGTGTGAGAGAGAGTACTTGTCTTTTCAGTGTCTGCGATGATAGTGATATGGTAGGCCTACATCTCTCATAGTTCCACGTCCACTTCTGCGCCCCCTCATTTGTTTACAGTGTGTGCTTGCATGTTTGCATGCATTTGTTCCTTTGTGCATATGTAGGCTACATTCACCTTACTTAGGGACACATAGCAGGTGAAACGAGCGAGGCGAAGAGAGGTGAAATTCTGTGTTCCATTCTGACAGCTCAACCGTCATCAGGTCGTTGCGGCGAATCAAATGGAATGAAACAGTTAGGTTCTTGATTTGCTTGGCCGCCGCCAGGCGAAATTCACTCCTCACATGTAGAATATTAAACTTGGTGGAATAATTTCGCTTCACTTCGCTCCTGTTCGCTGGCCTTCGCCTACCCTCATAGGAATGAATGGCGACGTTCGCTTCACTTGGCCAAGGTCGAGTCTATGTGTCCCTACCGTCAGCCAGCCAGACAGATAGAAACTAGAGATGCACAGGATCCAAGATCCGGTTCCGGATCCGACAGGATAATAGGGTTTTTCACAGGATCCGGATCCGACAGGATAATAGGGTTTTTCACAGGATCTGGATCCGGCAGGATCTTAAGCAGTGGATCCGGTATCCGGCAGTTACCTAAAAATCAGGATCTGGTGCATCTCTAGCCTAGGTTTTTCAGTCAGTCTTTCACAACCCATATTGCTGCATGGAGTGAAAAAACTTTGGAAGCGGCCAGTGCAGCCAGTGTGGCAGTTAGCCAATGAGTCTAAAAAATAGTTTGAGCCAACGTAATAAAAAGGGGCCACGTGTGTGAGTAGGCTATGTGTTTCAACCCTTTCGTAGGATCCGGTATCCGGTTCAGGATCCGGCAAGATCTTAAGCAGTGGATCCTGTATCCGGAAGGATCCTAAAAATCACGATCCGGTGCATGTCTAATAGAAACCAAGACCACCAGACAGATAGATAGAAGCTGAGAGCAAGAGAGAAGTGAGAGAGATCAAGAGAGAAGGGAAGGAGAGGCAAAAAGAGGGTTGTAGAAAGAGAGAGAGAGAGAGAGAGAGAGAGAGAGCAAGAGAGAAGAGAGTGAGATCAAGAGAGCGAGAGCAAGAGAGAAGGGAAGGAGAGGAGAGGCAAAATGAGGGGTGTAGAAAAGAGAGAGATCAAGAGAGAAGGGAAGGAGAGGCAACAAGAGGGGTGTAGAAAAGAGAGCGATGGTGAGAGAGGAGACATAGAGAGACACAGGAGAGTGACAGACCAAGAGAGAGGTGAGGAAAAGAGGGCAATAGGTGAGGAAAGAAGGAGAAAAAGGGAAGAAAATGAAAAGAGAGAGACAGAGAGAGAGAGAGACAGAGAGAGAGTGAGAGAGAGAGAGAGAGAGAGAGAGAGAGTGAGAGAGAGAGAGAGAGAGAGAGAGAGAGACTAGAAAAGGGGCCACATGCATTACATTACATTTCATTTAGTTGACGCTTTTTATTCAGAGCGACTTACATTTTACTATTTTTCAGGGTATTGGTTACAGTCCCTGGAGCAAAGTGGGGTTAGGTGCCTTGCTCAAGGGCACTTCAGCCATGGAGGCAGGTGTAGGGAGAGGTCAGGTGGGATTTGAACCTACAAACCCCAGATTGAAAGACCAACTCCCTAACAGTTAGGCCACGGCTGCCCCCACCCACATGCATGAAATAGAGAGAGCCCTGACCTTGTCTGGGAAGGGCTGCTGCAGTTGGTTGACCTCCAGGGGCGTGATGAGGGGGATGTTGTCAAAGCCGTCCTCCAGCGAGGCCTGCCTCTCCACCTTCTCACACAGGTTACTGCCCAACTTCACCATGACTGGAGATGAGATAGATACACCTATGATACACAGAGAGAGAGAGAGAGAGAGAGAGAGAGAGAGAGAGAGAGAGAGAGAGAGAGAGAGAGATAGAGAGAGAGAGATTAGAGAGATACACCTACAACACAAACAGACACAAGGGTGGGGGGGCTCCAGCCACGCCTGCCTCTCCACCCTCTCACACAGGGTACTGCCCAACTTCACCATGACGATGAGGAGATTAGAGAGATAGATAGATACACCTACAACACAAACAGACTGTCTGACTGTGCAGTCAAATTGCTAGCTGAATGTCAACAAATGCGTGAGAAGCCCACCGCAACCAAAGCTGCCCCCCCCCTGCACACACACACACACCGACAAATTAGTGACAAGAAAAAACACTTGGCTAAATATCATTTAAATATCGTTATCGAGGTATTGCATGCTGTTATCGAGTATCACATTTTTTTCTGATATCGTGCAGTCCTACTTCACATGCCATGTTGACATATCCATCCACCATCAGGCAGGTAGCTGATCGTCAGCAAGATCAAGAGACAGACAGACAGAGTGCGTTACAATAAGCGCATACGACTTTGTTGCGAGCGTCGACGTTGCGCAAGGCACGTCAGCGAGAACTTGTTGTCACGATGTGGGTGTTATTAAATACAGCGTATTTGCAGTCGGCCACAAATATGAACGAGACGATGAGCTCGCACCGGTTTGCTCTACACGTGTGAGGAGTGGGGGGACAGGCAGTGAGGAGGAGCTGAAGTGGGGACCTGCGCAAACTTGTGTAGAGGTGTGAGACAAGACCCATATACACACGTGAGTGAGTTGTTGACCAACCAGTTCATGGGCGCTTGACCTCGGAGGCAGTCCGCCGACGAGCGTTGAAGGGGATAAGCAACTGCAGAGGTTGCAAGATCTGACTGCAGCCGCATTCATCCCGCGATAGTTTTACACCATGTGACATGTCACCTCGTCAACGCAACGTCGACGAAATTTCGAAGTTTGACAGGAAATCTAACCGTCATGCAGCATTTTCCATCCAGGGTGCATTGCTGTCTAAATGCGCATGCATGCGTTGACACATATCGAATGCACCTAATGTGCTTGTACCTGTACCGTGCCTCCACTTGTGCTTGTTTCCTTGCCCCACCTCCTGGCCCCTCCTCCGCGCAGAAAACGATAAAGCTGTCAGCCTAGCCACAACAACTTTTGAGGGACTGTTTTTCATTCACCATCCCAATTGCAATTGAGAAAAAGAGTTTACAATTGAGCTTTTGCAAGATATTGAAATATAATGCTGTTGTCAGTGATGTCATCATGATATATTACTTCCTGGTACGAGGAAACAAGCACGAGTGGAGGAAGAAAGGTTGCATATTGGAACGCACCCACAGACAGACAAGCAGACAGAATTTCAAGAGCTCCAATCAACCAAAATCAAGCCATGATAGAAAGGCAGTACACTGACGCAAATTCATACACACACACGCACAAGCAGATCACCGTTGGCTATGTACCCCACACAATTAAAGAAAACACGGAAAATAATTGCACAAAAGGGCCAAATGCAAATGCAAACGCAAACAATTGTATTGAAAAAAAAAAAAAGCAGAAAATAGGCCTAGTAAAAATCGGAGTGATATTCAAATGTTTTGGGTCTTGCCCATCATCAGTGTTCCCCTGACACACAATCAAGAAAGAGCAAACTGTGAAATAGGTCTATAATCATATGCATATACAGTACACACACACACACACACACACACACACACACACGGTCGAGAAACATTCAAACAGGATATTTGCACTGAATATTTCTGACTCAAACTAACAGGAAAACATCTGTTGTTGATGATGTTCCTTTAACAGCAGCAACAAGCAGACATCTTGAGACCAGGGTTGCCAGATGAGGCTGATTATTTCCAGCCCAAAAAATGCTCAAAACCCGCCTAGAAGCACAAAATCCCGCTCAATTTTAACTGAATTATATTAATTTCTATGGCCACAAATATTAGCCCATTTTTCCCCCGCAGACAGCCATACTAAGCAGCCCAATTGGGCGGGAAACCGCCCAAACTGGCAACACATCTTGAGAGTAGCGGGAGCTTTCCGCTTTTCTTTCAGCAACAACATCAGCATCTATTCAAATACTGCACGGGTGACGACATCAGCATCTATTCAAATACTGTACGGGTGACGAGCAACATCAGCATCTATTCAAATACTGTACGGGTGACGAGCATCAGCATCTATTCAAATACTGCACGGGTGACGACATCAGCATCTATTCAAATACTGTACGGGTGACGAGCAACATCAGCATCTATTCAAATACTGTACGGGTGACGAGCATATGACGTTTACAGGAAGTTATATAAAATAACTCATACAACTGTCTCTGTGTGTGTGTGTGTGTGTGTGTGTGTGTGTGTGTGTGTGTGTGTGTGTGTGTGTGTGTGTGTGTCTATGAGCACTTGTTTACTAAGCAGTCTGTCCTTGTGTGTGGGTGGTGGTAGTGGTGGGGGGGGGGGTGTTATTGTAGTGGTTCCCTGGTGTATGTATAATTATGTGCGTGGGCTGAAGTGTGTGTGTGTGTGTGTGTGTGTGTGTGTGTGTGTAAGTGTGCGTGTGTGTGTGTGTGTGTGTGTGTGTGTGTGTGTGTGTGTGTGTGTGTGTGTGTGTGTGTGTGTGTGTGTGTGTGTGGAGAGAGAGTGAACAGATGTAGGGGCATGTATAATACATCTTTTTGCAGTGTGATGAACAGAAGAAATTCCCTCTGCTCTGCTCTGCTCTGTCCAGAACGTTTTGCGGCGTGTGTGTGGGCGTTTCATCACCGTGTGTGTCTACTGTCTGTTGATAGGTGCAGGGCGGGATTAAACGCACAGGCTAGATATGGCTGCAGCCTAGGGGCCCCCACCTGCGAGGGCCACCTGACTGGCCAAAAGTGAAAAATTGGAGAATTGTGACAAGATGCAATATTGACAAATGTATCTGTCATGTTGAGTGCAGTTGGTAGATATGTTATCTTTAATTCCTAGCTTGTAATAATGAAACTGTCTATGTAAATTTGTCCCAAAATTTGCCCTCCGAGGGCCCCACAACAACATGTAGCCTAGGGGCCCCAGGCCATCATAATCCGGCCCTGGATAGGTGTGCTGCTTGGTGAAGCTTAACATCATGTGTGTGTGTGTGTGTGTGTGTGTGTGTGTGTGTGTGTGTGTGTGTGTGTGTGTGTGTGTGCGTGCGCTCGCGCGCCCGTGTGTGTGTGTGTGCGTGCGCTCGCGCGCCCGTGTGTGTGTGTGTGTGTGTGTGTTTATGCATGTATAGAAAAAATTGTATTACTAACCAAAGGCAGTCAGAAATTGTATGATTCCAAAGATTTTACAATGAGACAGTGATTTTTGACATAGGACCCTATTTCCTAGTGAAGTGTTGTGTAAGCAGAGGTGGAACGTAACTAAGTATTTGTACTTCGTTACTGTACTTAAGTATTTTTTTCTGGAATTTGTACTTACTTGAGTAAAAATAAAAATGCAGACTTTTACTTTTACTCAATACATTTTTTTGACAATTACTTGTACTTTCTACTCCTTACATTTCTAGAAGAGGACTTAGTTACTAGTTACATTTATCCTAGGTTTTCCTGTTGTGTTTCGTGGATATTTGAGTAGCCTCAGCTGCAGGCAGGGAGGCGGGACCAAGCCCCTCTTTCAAACTGACACCCAGACAGAAAAGATACTTTAAAAAACATTAACAGGACTCCATAGTCATGTTTAAATAGAACCGAAAACCGTTGCAGAAACTTTTTCCTATTGGATCAAGTAGGCAGACATACTTGTACTTTTGTACTCAGAAAGTACATTTAAAAGTTAGCACTTATGACTTTTACTTAAGTACATTTTTGGTGTACAACTTTTACTTTCAATTGAGTATTTTTTTCGCAGGGTACTTCTACTTTTACTTAAGTACACAACCTCTGTACTTCTTCCACCTCTGTGTATAAGCTTACGCGTAGAGACACTCATGTTGATATTCCAAGCAGTCCTTGTACTGTAATTCCAGAGGTTTCTGGTCTGGACTAGTAGTATAAGTGAACGGCTTTAGAGAAACCTGGTGAAATTAAGATACTTAGCGACTTACAGTTATTATTTTTCATGGTATTGGTTACAGTCCCTGGAGCAATGTGGGGTTAGGTGCCTTGCTGAAGGGCACTTCAGCCATGGATGGGAGATGTAGGGAGAGGTCAGGGGGGATTTGAACCGGCAATCCCTAGACTGAAAGACCAACTCTCTAACCACTAGGCCCCAGAGCATACATGAGTGCAATTATTGACAAAACATGGATCGGTTTAGGAGCACGGTTTTTCTGGCTTTGGCGAGAAAAGGGGGGGGGGGCTGGTCTAGAAGCTAGAAGAATAGATGTCAGCTTCTAATATCTAACTTTAACACCCTTGCCAGAGCTGGACTGGTAATCTGGTACACAGGACATTTTCCCGGTGGGCTGACAGACCATGGGGGCCGCTGCTGCTGTGTTGTTATTTACTTGTTTGTTTACTTGGGACCAGCCCTCAGTTTAGTTGGTGTGGTCTATTGGTCTTCAATACAGACAGTGGACTGAGCCAATCATAATATTGTTTAAATAAAAAAAAGGGGGGGGGGGGAGTAATTGTCTCCTCTCCTCAATTTAGATGGGCTGGCCCATACTATACAGTGGACTGAGCCAATCATAATATTATTTACACAAAAACAGTGTGTGTGTGTGTGTGTGTGTGTGTGTGTGTGTGTGTGTGTATGTGTGTGTGTGTGTGTGTGTGTGTGTGTATGTGTGTGTGTGTGTGGGGGGGGGGTGTTAGTCTGTGTGAGGAGCTGGTCTATGCCTCAAATGCCCGGGCTGCTTGTCGAACCCAGTGCAGCCCTGATGTAGCCTGATTATCATCGACTTTCAAATCTCTTCAAGACTTGGTCTGACCAAGACCATAACAATTAACTTAACATTTCCCAAACAACATTTCCCAAATGGCCTTCCTTGGTTTGCTAATGATTGTTTGCTTTCCAACAAAGTGGGAGGAGTTCCCGTATATGCGGGAACCCAGAAAGTACTTGCATTGACTCCTGACCTGACTGGTAGCAACGCTGAAGCTGTTGCGTCACTAGGAGGGCATGGCCTGGCTAGCCCTGATGTGCTGTAGGCCCACACCTCACCCACCAACCAACCGGCCCGGGGCCTACCATCATCATCATCGGTCGCCCGCCCACCCACCCGTGTGGTGTGCACTGCCTGCCTGCCTGCCTGCCTGCTTGTCTGCATCTGAAGATGGGTGCTGGGTGCTGCTGGGCAACAACAGGCGTGGGTGTGATTAGTCATTGAGCTAATTGGCAATGCAAAGCGATTTTAGGCAACAGGCCAACATTGCTCTACAGACTGTTGCAAACTCAGGAGATAAACAATGGTGGAAAGGGGAGAGAGAAAGAGAGAGAGAGAGAGAGAGAGAGAGAGAGAGAGAGAGAGAGAGAGAGAGAGAGAGAGAGAGAAGAATGCAGAAGAACATATGAACAATTAAAAAGAAATGAACAATTAAAAAGATAACGGGGATAATTTAATGGTGGTATTTTTTCACGATGAGGTGGAAATTGCATGCGGTCCTGCGTTGAGTCATTATTTTATAATCACAAATGAGAGCGCAATCCAAGCCATTAAAAGATAAAACAGCTGACTGATTAGGCCTAGTCCTCTAATATTGCCCCCTGCTCTGGTCGAAACAGTTTCCTTTAGGCGCAAAGGGCTACCAGCAAATCGTCTTCAACTACTAAAGCATAGCGGCTCCATACAATAACTGCGTTTTTGTTGCGGTGGGTGATGGATGCAGGTGAGGTGACGGAACAACACGGTTAAGAAACGGCGCTCATAGCTTTCCCGGGGCTACAACTAACCCCTCGCTGTTCACCTGACTGTCCGTTTCCATTCACATCAACATCAATACAATAAACGACGACGCCACAGTCCTGCTCGCCGTACCATAATATGCGCGCTGCTGTGCCTTTCGAAAGCCACTGTATCTAGCATAATTAATTTGAGTCGTAACATATTGATGTCAGTAGCCTAAATTAAACCATGCAGAGGTTTATTTACCCTCATTCGTCGCAATGACACTGTCTCTGACTAGTACAAAAAACACAATCCTTTTTTTCCTGCCCACCTTTTCTGGGATTGTGGCAAATATAACATGTACCCTATAGGATAGGAAATGTCTAGGCAGCCTAAATTTATTGCGCATTTTCACAAGACGAACACAATTTCCCTCAATGTGACATATCTTCATTCACGGAAAAATCGGGAAAGCAAAAAAAAAAAAAAAAAAAAAGCCCCCCTCTTTCGACCCAGCTGTTGTGCCTGACATCGCGTCTCATTAAGGGACAGAGCTAGTCAGTCATTAAACGGATGACCAGTTTGGGACGACAAAAGACGCTGAATTAGCCGCTCGCAGCCCTTCGTACACCACCTAAATTGAAAATAGGTGTAGGCCCAAGTTATATTTGAAATGGAGAGGTACGTACCTGATTAAAAAAAATCCAGTCGACGATTCTCGCAGCGGTGCGTAATACTGTGGATGCTGCGTTAGGGGAGGATAAGCAAGAACAGCGCGAGCGAGGACTGGTGGTTACCGTGGAGATGACGGCTTCAGAGCTCGAGTCTGCATGCGCCAGCGTGTCAGCAGCAGTCGCAGCAGCAGCAGCAACCCCTTGGAAACGGTGTCGCCCCAATATGATGTCAATTGCGCAACAAATGTTGCGGGGTGGGGAGGTTGATGTGAAAATTAATTAATTGTGTTTTCCCGCTTTTGGATTAATGAATTGTTTCCCCAAAGGAAAAGAATGAATCAGCTATAGGCTACTAAACAAACAAGGCGAGTTCAGCCACCACATCATATAATCTTGTAATGTCTTGGGGTTTTACAATGTTTGCTCGAAATTTTACAAAAAAACTGACTTGTTTGGACACATTGATTAAATATTTATGCTTCAAATTAATTATGTTCTCACTACGAATTATGACGTTAGAGTAATAGCCTACTGCAACTCGTTGCCTAGTACAACAACAACAACAAAACAATTATATAGGCCTAATTATTATAATTATTATCATTCAAAATATTAATTTTGAAAATGCAGTTTCTTTCATTGTTCTGGATACAACCCATCTAACTGTATGCAATTAATTCTAGTTTGAGGAACTCTTCAACAACACAAATCCTATTTCACAGTAGTTCACTAATGTAATGCATCAGGATATTTTAAATTTGGGAGAAACAGAAATGGCTCTAAAGCTAGCTTACTTTTTGGTGCTGTTAGTCCATCAATCTGTGAAGGATTACTGTTGTCCCATGTGAAGCTCACAGCAAGAAATATATTGTGAATGAAGTTTTGTGCATTCATCAATTACAACACTTACAGTACATACGTGTGTGTCTGTGTGTGTGCGTGTGCGTGCGTGTGTGCGTGCGTGCGTAGGTGTGTGTGTGTGTGTGTGTGTGTGTGTGTGTGTGTGTGTGTGTGTGTGTGTGTTGTGCATTAAGACAGTTGACATAGGTCAATTCGGTGTCTCAGAACAACAGATGAATAGAATTGTAGCCTACTCAAAGGCAGATTTCAAAACAGATAAAACATCCTGCGAGCACCACAGTGGAAGACATAAACATTTTCTCAAAACCAAATGGAAAAGGAGTGAGTCATGTGTGCATGCCCCGTACTGTAGATAAAATGATAAACACACAAATTCATACACACACACACACACACACACACACACACACACACACACACACACACACACACACACACACACACACACACACACACACACACACACACATCTAACAGAAATGTAAACATAAAAGGGGAGCTTCTCTGCATTTTGCTAGCGTGTGTGCACGTGTGTGTGTGTGTGTGCATGCGCGTGCGTGCTTGCTTCCGTGTGTGTGTGTGTGTGTGTGCGTGTTTCCATGTGTGTGTGTGTGTGTGTGTGTTTGTGCGTGTTTCCATGTGTGTGTGTGTGTGTGTGTGTGTTTTGTCTGTGTGTGTGTGTGTGTGTGTTGCCATGTGTGTGTGTGTTTTGTCTGTGTGTGTGTGCGTGTTTCCGTGTGTGTGTGTGTGTGTGTGTGTGTGTGTGTGTGTTTTGTCTGTGTATGTGTGTGTGTGTGTGTTTTTTCTGCGTGTGTACATGCCACAGAAAACTCCTCAGACTGCTGCCATGGCTAAAACCACAAAAATGCACCATCTTACCCAGCCTTGCTATATACACTACCCCCCCCCCCCCCACACACACACACACACACACACCACATTCTCTCTCTCTCTCTCTCTCTCTCTCTCTCTCTCTCTCTCTCTCTCTCTCTCTCTCTCTCTCTCTCTCTCTCTCTCTCTCTCTGTCACACACATGCACCCACACTCGCACAGTCACACGCACACACACACACACACACACACACACACACACACACACACACACACACACACACACACACACAAAATCACACACACACACACACACACACACACTCACACACACACACACACACACACACACACACACACACACACACACACACACACACACACACACACACACACACACACACATTACCATTACCTAAAGTCCACATCTCCCTACACCCCTGTTCTATTCTCCTCCAACTCAGTGTTTATTAATTTGACCTTTCGCTTGGTGGCGTCAGCCTCCTCCAAGCCAATGCAGACAAGGCAAGGCAGACCCTAGCCTGGGCGAATAGCCGACTGTTGACTCCGTCAATCAGTCTGGCAAAAGTCATAAGGAATCCGTCTCCGTGGTCGATGGGAGATGGTCTGGTCTTACAATATCATTTAAATTAATTGAAGTTACAAACTCAAATTAAAACCCATATTGTGCTTTATTAGCATGCCTGTTACGTTATAGCGTCGCAAAAGCATACAAATAACAAACGAAAGTGTGAATATAGTCACCTTAACCAATCAGTAACGGAACTCGCGGGTGAGTTCTACGTCACCACTCTCAACTGTTTGCTGATTGGCGAAACACTGAGAGAACCGAGCTCGAGGCTTTTGCCAGACGATGTGCGGAGCCAAAATCTTTGGGTGGAGTCCATGGATGGCGTTGCCAGGCTAGGCAGACCCAGGCCTACAGTAGGTCCTGGGTTAGAGTCACGGGTGGGTATTGGCAAGGGGTTCATGATTCGATGCGCATCACGATACACATGCCACGATGCGATTCTATTACGATGCATTGCTATATGTACTTCATTGATTTTCTTTTTTCACCTTTGCCAACATTATACAATAAAAATATAAATTAAAAACTATGATAGTTGATACGTAGAATAGGCTGCAAAAGGCTAATAAGAAAGTTTCAAAATAATAATGATGATGATTTGAAGCTTGGAAGCACTATCACATCATATCATGTGGTTGTTTTCTGGACTAAAGGGTAACAGAACTTTGAAAGGACACATCACGATACTGTGCATATATACCTTGCATTGCGATTCAGTATCGTGACTGCATATGACGATTAATCACGATTCCATATTCAATATCGTCAGCCCTAGTTAGAGTTGGGGTTTGCTCTGCAGTGTTTTTAAGAGGAGGGGGGGCTGTCATTGGGAGGATGAGCGTGGTTAGAGAGTTGGCATTGGGGGTGCGTGACGGTGGTAGCGGTGGCGGGCCCTGGTGGAGAGGTTGCATGAGCGGGCAGAAAGGAGAGGGAAGAGCTTTCTATTGACATGACATGAGAGATGGTCACTAAAGAAGACACCATCATGTCCTTAAGAGGTAGAGGAGATTTGAGATGGGAAGGTGGAGGAGGTTTGAGATGAGGAGGTGGAGGAGGTTTGAGATGGGGAGGTGGAGTAGAGGAGGTTTGAGATGTGGAGGGAGAGGAGGAGGAGGTTTGAGATGGGGAGGTGGAGGAGGTTTGAGATGGGGAGGGAGGTGGAGGAGGTTTGAGATGGGGAGGGAGGTGGAGGAGGTTTGAGATGGGGAGGTGGAGGAGGAGGAGATTTGAGATGGGAAGGTGGAGGAGGTTTGAGATGGGAAGGTGGAGGAGATGGAGGAGATTTGAGATGGGGAGAGGAGGAGATTTGAGATGAGGAGGTGGAGGAGGTTTGAGATGGGGAGGGAGGTGGAGGAGGTTTGAGATGGGGAGGTGGAGGAGGAGGTTTGAGATGGGGAGGGAGGTGGAGGAGGTTTGAGATGGGGAGGGAGAGGAGGAGGAGGTTTGAGATGGGGAGGTGGAGGAGGTTTGAGATGGGGAGGGAGGTAGAGGAGGAGGTTTAAGATGGGGAGGTGTAGAGGAGGTTTGAGATGTGGAGGTGGAGGAGGTTTAAGATGGGGAGGTGGAGGAGGTTTGAGATGGGGAGGTGGAGGAGGTTTGAGATGGGGAGGGAGGTGGAGGAGGTTTGAGATGGGGAGGTGGAGGAGGAGGTTTGAGATGGGGAGGGAGGGGAGGAGGAGGTTTGAGATGGGGAGGTGGAGGAGGTGGAGGAGATTTGAGATGGGGAGGTGGAGGAGGTTTGAGATGGGGAGGGAGTAGAGGTTTGAGATGAGGAGGTGGAGGAGGACGTTTGAGAGGGGGAGGTAGAGGAGGAGGTTTGAGATGGGGAGCAGGAGGGGGTTTGAGATGGGGAGGTGGAGGAGGTTTGAGATGGGGAGGTGGAGGAGGTTTGAGATGGGGAGGTGGAGGAGGTTTGAGATGTGGAGGGAGGTGGAGGAGGTTTGAGATGAGGAGGTGGAGGAGGTTTGAGATGGGGAGGTGGAGGAGGTTTGAGATGGGGAGGGAGAGGAGGAGGAGGTTTGAGATGGGGAGGGAGGTGGAGGAGGTTTGAGATGAGGAGCTGGAGGAGGTTTGAGATGAGGAGGTGGAGGAGGTTTGAGATGGGGAGGTGGAGGAGGAGGTTTGAGATGGGGAGGTGGAGGAGGAGGTTTGAGATGGGGAGGTGGAGGAGGTTTGAGATGGGGAGGTGGAGGAGGTTTGAGATGAGGAGGTGGAGGAGGTTTGAGATGGGGTGGGAGGTGGAAGAGGTTTGAGATGGGGAGGTGGAGGAGGACGTTTGAGATGGGGAGGTGGAGGAGGTTTGAGATGGGAAGGGAGGTGGAGGAGGACGTTTGAGAGGGGGAGGTAGAGGAGGAGGTTTGAGATGGGGAGGGAGGAGAGGAGGAGGTTTGAGATGCGAAGGTGGAGGAGGTGGAGGAGATTTGAGATGGGGAGGGAGGGGTGGAGGAGGTTTGAGATGGGAAGGTGGAGGAGGTGGAGGAGATTTGAGATGGGGAGGTGGAGGAGGTTTGAGATGGGGAGGTGGAGGGGAGGTTTGAGATGGGGAGGGAGGGGAGGTTTGAGATGGGGAGGTGGAGGGGTGGTTGAGGTGGGGGTGGGGAAGAAGGGAACGAAGAGGAGGAGGCGTTTGGGTCAGTTGAGAGGAGAGGGGGGGTATGGGAAGGCATGAGAGAGAGGCTGGAGGGGTTTTGATTGGTGGGGGGGGTTGGTTGGTGGGGGTAGTGGATGTTGGATGAGGGCAAAGGGGGGTTACATTAGGGCAGTGGCTCTCAAACTTTTCCCATCATTCCCCCCTTCGGAGGGTCTGGATGATCCGAGCCCCCCCAAGCAACAGCAGTACTTGCGCAGACTGATTTTACGATCGCTGCACTGCGCAGAATCGAAGGAAAGGTGACTGGTTAGATAAAAAAACAGGGACGTGTGTTCATTTCCTATGCTATTCAAATTCATGACAATTTATAATATAATGTTGGTGAGGGCTTAAAATTTATTGCTTATTGGAGAGACAGGAAATAATTTCCTTGGGGGAAAACCCCCCAAATCAGAAGTCACACGCCCCCCCTGAGATGCCTCCACAACCCCGGGTATATAGGGGATGAAGGGAGGAGTGGGGGATAGAGGAGGAAAGGAGAGGAGGGGTAGAGGGAGATAGTGGGATAGGGAGGTTTCAGAGGAGAGGAGAGGAGAGGGGAGGGGGGACAGAGAAGTTTTGGAGGAGAAGAGGAGAGGGGGATAGAGAGGTTTTGGAGGAGAAGAGGAGAGGGGGATGGAGAGATTGTGGAGGAGGACAGGAGAGGGGGGTTACAGAGAAGTTGTGGAGGAGAAGAGGAGAGGGGGATAGAGAGGTTTTGGAGGAGGAGAGAAGAGGGGTATAGAGAGGTTTTGGAGGAGGAGAGGAGAGGGGGGACAGAGAAGTTGTGGAGGAGGAGAGGAGAGGGGGATAGAGAGCATGAAGCGGGGCGGGGGTATCGGCAGGGCTGGATTAAGATGGGCTGGGGCCCCTGGAGGCTACAGTTTGCTGTGAGGCCCCCCAGAAGGAAAATTTTGCATATTTTTTTACATAGACTGTGCCATCATTACAAGATAGGAATTAAGGATAACATGTCTACCAACTGTGCTCAACACAACAAATTAATTTTTCAATATCACTTTTTGTCATCATAATTCTGCAATTAACTTGTGGCCAATCAGGGCCCCCCTAGCAGGTGCTGCCCTAGGCTGCAGCCATATCTAGCCTGTGCATTAATCCGGCCCTGGGTATCGGGGAGACGGAGACCCAGTTGGGGGGAAGCAGGCGGCTGGTCTTGCCCTCCCCGCCTCCTGCCTCCCCCTCCTCCCTCTCTCCCCCCTCTCACCCCTCTCCGCCCCCCTCTCACCCCCCTCTCCTCCCTCCCCCTTCCCCCCTCTCTCCCCCCTCTCTCTCCCCCCTCTCGCCCCCCTCTCACCCCCCTCTCTCCCTCTCTCCCCCCTCTCTCGCACCCCTCTCTGTCCCCCCCTCGCACCCATCTCTCACCCCCCTCCCCCTTCCCCCCCCTCTCCCCCCCCCTCCCCCCCCTCCCCCCTCCCCCTTCCCCCTCTCTCCCCCCTCTCTCCTCCCTCTCTGTCTCTCTCTCTCTCCCCTCGCCCCTCTCTCACCCCTCTCTCACCCCCCTCTCCCCCCCCCCCTTTCCCCCCCTGTCCCCCTCTCTCTGTCCCCTTCCAGCCGAGCGCCAACAAAGACGGCTCCGGGCGAATATAATGAAAATGGGAATCAATTAGGTTATGGGCTTTGGAGGCAGAGGGGGGGCTTTGTCCGCCGGATAAAGGCAGAGAAACTCATCGCCGAGGCTGACGCTGAGAGATGGAGGGAGAGAGAGAGAGAGAGAGAGAGAGAGAGAGAGGGAGGGAGAGTGGGAGAGAGAGAGAGAGGGAGAGTGGGAGAGGCAGGGGAGAGAAAGTGAGTGAAGTGAATGAAAGAGAAAAAGGGGGAGAGACAGAGAGAGAGGGAAGAAGAAGAGAGAAAGAGACACAGAGGGAGAGAGAGAGAGAGAGAGAGAGAGAGGGGAAAAGGCACGAGGACAAGTCACTATGGCGCCACTATAACATGGGCAAAATTGCAGAGCTTACATCAGATTTACTTTTGTTTTATGTTTATCATAAAACGTTAGCCTGAACATAAACTGTTAGGAACTAATCATTCACAGTTGAGATGGAAAAACTACCATACATAGCCTACCTTCATCAGAATGTTACATAAAAAAACACACAATAAAAGAATGAATGAAGGTACTAGACTAAAATTGGTTCTTGGATTAAAGTCAAACAGGTTATATGCCCACTGTATGCTATCCATGCTGTAGCATAAACTGGTGTCTTTTAATGAGGTTTTAAATGACAACAGTCAAATTCAATACCAGTGCCTGTTTCTTAAAAAAAAAAAAAAAAAAAAAAAAAAAAGACAAAGTCCTTGGACACAAATTGAAAATCTGTAACTGAAACGACCACAACCGGCTGAATTCAGTGGCCTTTAAAGTATCTCACAGTTGCTGACAGATTTATGAAATGACAACGTGTAGTATTTATATGAAACATGTCTGTGCCAGTGAAAGGGTAATGAGAACGATGAGGAGACATTGATTTCCCATGAAAATGGCTTCTGTCCACAATGTCGAGGGCAAGCCTGCCACCTACTGATGAAAGAGTATGTTTACATGACGGTTTATCTGCAATGGGTTTTAGCCACACAGACAAATAGTCTGTATCACTCTAAAGGTGGGGGTATAGCCTAATTATCTGTTACTGTAAAAGAGAATAGTGTGGTGTTGTTTAGCAAAAAAGAAGATACAGGGGTGTCACACTAAGGATAGAAACCGAAGTATTAAGGTTAAGTTTAAGTTATTTTATTATAATTTTTCAGATGAACAGCCAGTGTATCACTCTAAAGGTGGGGGTATAGCCTAATTATCTGTTACAGTAAAAAAAAGAATAGTGTGGTGTTGTTTAGCAAAACAAAATTTCAGATGAACAGCCAGTGAAATTTGTTATGCCCCCTCCCCCCCACCACCACCACCTTTCGTTCAATAATAATAAAAACAAACAAACAAACAAACAAACCAGAACAGAGTTTCACAGTGTAGGCATGAACAGGTCTGTTAGGAATGCAACAAGTCTTCATTTCTGGGATAGGTCTACATACATGCACTATTCTTTTCTCACCACTAGGCAGCAGTATTTCATTATCATAATGATGAACTGATAATTTATTGCAGAACTTCGCAACTTCATGCCGACAACCACATGCTGTTCAGTTTCTCAGTTAGATATCATCTCACGACACAGCGGAATAAGGTGACATAGTCCCAGATTAACTGCCCTGTATCCGTAATCCCTATAATTTAATTCATAGTGTCACTCACAGAACAATCTCTCGAACGCATTGTGACTTCACCTGTGGCTAGAAACAGTGGGGGGTTTCTAAGTTAGGACGCCAGAGATCTAATTCTGGCCTGCTGGGAGGGTATACTTAAAGCTGAAATAGAAGCAGAAAGACTGAGGATTTAGCTCTTTAATAGCATTGACTTCTGCCTTCAGTCTGCTCCCACCATATCTACAGACCCCAACTCTGAGGAATTTGGTACACTTGGTAAACTGTGAAAATTGTGGTAAACTGTGAATATTTTGAAAATAATGTCCAAGACAGGAATTAACATTGTTTTTTTTTATACAAAATCATTACAATTAATTACAATGACAAATAAATTAAATAAACTTTTAAGTGTAGTCTTTTATTTTGTTTTCAACATTTTCTGCCTTTTATTGTCAATTTTTGTAGTATCCCAACTTCAATGACATTGCGGTTTGTATTTCAAACACCAGACTCAAAAAGCCACAAAAAAAAAAGTCTTGGCTGAAACTTTCTGCCAAGTCACCCTTCCAAAATGCTTGATTTCTCACTACATGTCCATTGCCTGTAGCCTAAATGGGGCCATTGCAACCTCCCTTGATCTTGCCTGGCTAACAGCTCACCAGTAAGTACATTCGACATGACATCAACGCAGATATGCGCATGAAGACAGCAATGCACCCTGGATCAAAATGCTGCATGACGGTTAGATTTCCTGTCAAACTTCGAAATTTCGTCGACGTTGCGTTGACGAGGTGACATGTCACATGGTGTAAAACTATCGCGGGATGAATGCGGCTGCAGTCAGATCTTGCAACCTCTGCAGTTGCTTATCCCCTTCAACGCTCGTCGGCGGACTGCCTCCGAGGTCACGCGCCCATGAACTGGTTGGTCAACAACTCACTCACGTGTGTATATGGGTCTTGTCTCACACCTCGACACAAGTTTGCGCAGGTCCCCACTTCAGCTCCTCCTCACTGCCTGTCCCCCCACTCCTCACACGTGGTGTGTTAGTAGAGCAAACCAGTGCGAGCTCATCGTCTCGTTCATATTTGTGGCCGACTGCAAATGCGCTGTATTTAATAACACCCACATCGTGACAACAAGTTCTCGCTCACGTGCTTCCGTCAATGTTGATCGACAGCATAGAACTCGTATTAAGCCCATACGACTTTGTTGCTGACGACCAACGTTGACGGAAGCACGTGAGCGAGAACTTGTTGTCACGATGTGGGTGTTGTGTTTTTTAGTACAGGGTATTGGATGCAGTCTCTGGAGCATTATTTGGTGTCTTGCTCAAGGGCATCTCAGCCATGGACTGCGGTAAGGGTGGGAAGTGGTAAGGGTGGGATTTGAACCTGAGATCCTCTGATCTAAAGCCCATCTCCTTAACCACTAGGCCTCGGCTGCCCTGTGCATCATTACTTCAGCCTCACCCTTTTAAGTAAACGTGAATGGGCTCATTCAAGAGTCATGCTACTGCACACTGTTAGTTGAGTTTCTGTAAGTGGGTCAATTTCTGTAAAGCCGGGCTGGGCTTCCGTGACAACCGGCATAGTGTTTTTCACCCCACATAGTAAACATTCTGAGGTGGCGGGCGGTGACCGAGCATGTACGGTAATCTTGCTGACGCTTATCGAGGGATTTACCAGCAGCAAGTCATGACAGCAAGCTGAGTATGGTGAATTATAGGGCCACCTGTTTTTTAATCATCTGGGCCCATCAGTTGTATGATATCTTCCTACCCTCAGGCCTGGACTGGCCATCTGGAATAGCGGGCATTTCCCAGTGGGCCCCGCACCCTCGTGGGGCCCTATTTTCAGAAATGTTAAAAAACAATAATGATATTTTTAATTTTTATTTGTTTTTACATTTCTGAAAAAAGGGGCCCACAAGGCTGCGGGGCCCACCGGTGAGTCAGTTCTGCACCGCTAATTATGAGAGGTCTCTTCAAGCCAAAAGTGCACGGGCCCTATTTCTCCCCCATGAGGGGCCCCTTTAAGCCAAAAGTGCCCGGGCCCTATTTCTCCCCCGGCCTACCCTTGTCAACGTTCCATGGACTACCACTCGTTTTTATCTAAGGAGTATTTTAACAAGCAAGAGCATGAACTTTCCGTTCGGGTGAACCGCATTCAACTTTAGGTTGCCTCTTACTGCACATGGGCTTATTCACTCTCTTCTGAAAACACTCAACTGTCTACATCTGGGGGTGAGGAACCTTTTTTATTCGAGGGGCCACTTTAAATTCATCCGAGGGCCGTACAAGTCCTCCGAGGGCCGTATCATGAACACAAACCAGGATTTCCCCCTGCACTTTAGGCCTTTATTGAAGGCAGTCATTTGTTCTGGGCCCAGGTAGAGAGGGTCCAAATTGAGTTTCCATTACATTGCATGTATTGGATGGGGGGGCCCTTTCAGATGACTCTGTCCTGGGCCCGGCAAATGCTGTCGGTGGCTCTGTGCATAGTCACATATTGGAATGCATAGTCATACCAAAGCTATTCATCCTAGAGGCCTACTGCACTGTGCCGTACTGTATAGCGTAGGTCTGACTTCCAGTCATAGTGGACCCCAAAGCTGTTCATCCTAGAGGCCTACTGCACTGTGCCGTACTGTATAGCGTAGGTCTGACTTCCAGTCATAGTGGGCCCCACTCACCCTTTACTGACATGCTGAGGAGGGAAAAGACTGTTTACGCTTCACTGCTAAAACCCTTAACGGTCAGTTAGCAACTCGCGCACGCAGGCACGCACATACTCGCACGCACACACACACATGTGCACAGGCACGCAAACACACACACACACACACACACACACACACACACACACACACACACACACACACACACACACACACACACACACACACACACACATGCACTCATGCATACGCAGGCACACACACACGCATGCATGTACGCTCGCACACACAGACGCAGGCACACACACACACACACGCAAACACGAACATGCAGGCACACACACACACACACACACGGATTGCATGTACGCACGCACACATGGACGCAGCACACACACACACACATGCACACACACACACAGCAGTTCCTCAGCAGCTGTGGGTTTTGTCCGAGCAAGGCTTAGCGAGGTCACGGTAAGCACCTAGAACTATAGCAATGCTACACGTGCGTCAGGGCTGACAGGAGAGGAAGGGAGGGAGGGAGGCAGTCACAGCTGAGAGACTAACATGCAGCCAAGGCATGCTGTCTGGATGGGTGCATTCCGATATGCGACCTTGCTTCCTCCACTTGTGCTTGTGGCCGGCTCGTACCAGGAAGCAGTATGTCATGATGACATCACTGACAACAGCATTATATTTCAATATCTTGCAAAAGCTCAATTGTAAAGTCTTTTTTTCTCATTTGCAATTGGGATGGTGAATGAAAAACAGTCCCCCAAAAGTTGTTGTGGCAAGACTGACAGCTGGGAAACTTAATTGTTTCTCCACGG
This sequence comes from Engraulis encrasicolus, assembly GCF_034702125.1. NCBI lineage: Eukaryota > Metazoa > Chordata > Actinopteri > Clupeiformes > Engraulidae > Engraulis > Engraulis encrasicolus. Next base: position 5,591,111 of record NC_085857.1, on the reverse strand, counting down.
TGGAGGGGCCAGGAGGCGGGGCGAGGCCACAAGCACAAGTGGAGGAGGCAAGGTTGCATATTGGAACGCACACAATGAGTACGTATGTCGTATGGGGCACATTCCATTGCCCTACCTCCCCTCCTCCACCTGTTCTAGAGGCCTCATGCCTCACTGACGGCCCACCACCTCCATGGAAGTGAAAGCCGTGAGAGCCCAACTGGGAAACTCCAACTCCCATTGTCACACAGCACTCCACAGCACATTGCAAACAACGAAATTGCATTTATGCCTCACCCGTGCAAGGGGGCAGCCTTCAATGGCGCTCCAAGGGAGCAGTGCAGCGGGACGGTACCCTGTTCAGGGTACCTCAGTCATGAAGGAGAATGAGGGAGAGCACTGGTTAATTACTCCCCCCAACAACTAGGGAAATAACCCTGCTGCTCTTCCAAAACGTACGGTCATTTTGTGTAGTTCTCCAAATGTATTTATTGTAGCAGTCTGGTGAAGTGAAACCTTTCAACCCTGTTGCAAGTTTATCAATCACTAAAATGATGTTTGGAAACTATTATAACGTCACATAAAAAAAATGTTGGTGAAAACCTGCCAGACCTTTGCCATCTGGGAGTTGTCTCTCAATTATAATCAGCCAAAGGTATAAGGTAAGACCAGGCTACTTTAGTGCTGCATTACAGAGACAGTGTAAATAAAAGGGGTCCACCAGATCTCTGGATTTCATGGACACCTTCCAATAGGACGGGGGTTCCCAAACTTTACCATGACACAGCCCCCTATATGCCAATTGAGATGGAGAAGCTGGTCCATATCTGCAATTGCAATTTCCAACCAGCAGGGGGCTCCTTACATCAGGAGAACTACAGTACTAAGTGTTGAGTCATGGCTTAGTCAGTGACCTGCGTGTGTCGAGAGCAGCAGCAGCAGCAGCAGCAGCAGCAGCAGCAGCAGTACCCGTAAACCACAGACTCAAGCAGACCAGGGCTGGGCTGGACTGGCCATAGCAGGCATTTCCCAGTGGGGAAAATGTAAAAAAAAAAAATAGTAATACAAATTATTATTATTTTTTTTTACATTTCTGAAAATAGGGGGGCACAAGGGTGCGGGGCTTGCCGGTGAGTCATTTCTGTGCCGCTAATTATGAGGGGGGCCCTTCAAGGCAAAAGTGCCCGGGCCCTATTTCTCCCCCAGGTCAGCCCTGGAACAGACCCACTGACCTGTTAATTTTATCGTTTTGCATGATGTGTTTTCTATGCTGTCTGTGTTTCGCATGATGTGTTATTTCTATGAAGTGTTATGTCTATGCTATCTGCTCTAACTGCCCTGGACCTCCTTTGGTCAGGGCAATATTTTGTCACACAGAAACATGTTGCCCTACACACCAGATAGGCTTACTGGAAATGGTTTTTGGGGCACTCTTTACTGAAGTTAAAAAGCCATTATTAAACATGCATGTAGCCTGTGGTGAATAAAGGCTTTTATACTTTAGTAAGGAGTGTTTTTATCTTTTCATGGCAGTTATGACGCGCAAGTTGTTTATTTTGATGAGTACCCTTTTTACTAATTGGACACATGGTTTCCTGGAAATGGTGCTTGTTCACTTAAGTCCATTGATGAGTGGCAGCAAGATTACGCTACTAATAGCTGGTCACTCACATCCTCTGCATGATTACTATGAGGGTTGGTTGCCCAATGCTACTTCCTAGAAGCTCAGTCCAACTTACTGGACATCGCCCATGCCCACTTAACAGCAAACAAAGCAATTCATTCATCATGATTAGCCGTCACATACTTCAAAGGAGCACTGTATTATTGCATTTACGCAGAGATACACACACGCACGCACGCACTCAAGCACGCACGCACACACACACACACACACACACACACACACACACACACACACACACACACACACACACACACACACACACACACACACACACACACACACACACACACACATACACACACTCCCTACATCGCCTCTCTATACCCGCACACAGGGGCGCCGCCAGGAATTTTGGGCCCTATGAAAGATTCTAATTTTGGGCCTACCCCCCCCCCCCCCCCCCCCCTCTTTTTTTTCTTTTTAAATTATTACTATTGTTATTCGGGGGGGCATGAAGGGCATGAATCCAACACATAGATTTATATAGGCCTAATTTGAATTGTTAAGAATCTTCAGAGGGGGCAAATAATCATTCTGAAAGACATAAAGCATTATGGTCGGAAAAGCTGAGGCTTTTGTTTTTCCATATTCAAATAAGACAGATTTCCCAATATCATTTCCATGAATTCTTAATTAAAATAGCGCAGATAGCTACTCAACATAGAGACAATTTTCCTTTCTTTGCGCCTACCCCGTGTGGTTAGCCGCCTGGGTAGCCTAGGACGCAATTCCATAGGGTTACACTCACAGAGCTTATTGGTAGTCCGCGTCAGTCTGGTATTAGACATAGGCTGTGTCGTGTGAACGTGACTAAGAGGTTGTGGTGCGCTGTCCATCAGCACCACGCTGACATTAGTCTAATTTAGACGTCCGATAAGCATTTAGCCTATTTCGTGCCAAGGGTAAAACTCTTTGTAACTTCATGAGAAGAAGAAAATCTCTTGCCCTAGCCATTAGGTTAGCCTACTCCGTGTTGTTACATTGTTGTGAGGAATGATTGTAAAAAAAAATAGCCACCGCTTATCAAAGGCACCGCTCTCCTGCGCAAACATGATAATTAAATGGCTGATGAGAGCATCCAAAACTTAGGCTACGAGTTGTTGTCAAATCAGCCTTCATTCCCCTCACTTAAGTTTCAACTGATGCTGTTGGGTGACCAGAGAGAACCAAAACTTTACTGATGAGAGGGTCAAAACCGAACACAAACAAAAGCAGGTCAACGAGTGCTGTGTTCCCCCCTTGCGCTGTTGGTCCACACCGCGCTGACAGTGGCAGTTGATAGACGTGCAACATTCATCACGAAACGCGGATATAATCTACAAATTTGATATGGACAAAACAACAACCCCTCCATCATGAGTGTTGTGCCATTGCTATGCAGGATAATGGCCGAACCATTTAGTTATATAAAAAACATTATTTTGGCACTTAATACCCACGAAGCAAGCGATTCTGTCAGCCCTGCAATCGCTTCAGCAGTAGGCTATGGTAGTCGGGAAAGTAGGCTATTATGTTTGGAATAGTTTATCACTTTTGCCGTTTGCTCGCGGTGACAATAAAGGTGGATTGTTTAAATAGGAGCCATGCTAACGTGCTCTCTTGGAAGTTTATCCAAGGTTTCCGTTTGTTAGTTAGGCCTATCATTTGATTGCGTTTGCAAACGCAATGTCATTGAGTGAGCATACCTTTCTTGGAGAAAAATTGAGTGACCAGTTGCCTGCTTCTGACCCTCTCTTCTTTCTGCCGTCTTTTCTTGCCAACCTGACTACATTACTCTGTCACCACCAGCTCACCATCATGTGGTTAAGACATAGATTGTAGCCTACTGTAGCCTATATTACTAACATTCTAACATTCTATGGGTTAACACCTCAAGTTGCTCTGTACTCCTGCTGCCAGCATTTCGGACGCTGTGCGATTCAACGCCTCGCGCGCCGCCAGATTGGACCGCACCATTTCGCAAGAGCTAAGGGGGAAATGGTCCTAAAGAACTGACGAAAACGTTATGGAAATCGATAGTTGTGTGTTTAATGGGCCTACGTTCATTTCCAATTACCATTTCATTGTAAATAGACATTTTTTTTAAAAGGCAAGAATATTAGTTCTAATATTTTATTAATTGCCATCCGCGGACGGGCCGTTGCGTTGGTCTGGGCTGTTAGAATCAGTACCACTTCCCCCCCCCTGTCGGCGCCCCTGCCCGCACACCTCCTGTTGTTTATTTCGAGGGAAGTTCTTACCAATTCAACATGTATGAGTGTTCTCGTAAAATAAGGGTCAACAGAATGATGCAAGGCCCTTGACATCAGCGAAAAGACCTTGAGTCACTCCTAAAGGAATTTTGCTTACAGGTTTTTGCAACTGCTTATACAGAGATGTATAACGTAGAACCGAAAGTACAGTAACGGATGTAATTGCAACACAAATACCTTGTAATATGTGACTATGACACTTGTAAACCCCAACACAACTAAGAGGTCCCTTTCAAGTTAATTAAACCTAACATGAGTTCTCAGCTCTGACTCAGTTGTCAAAAGTAATAATAAAAATAATAAATAAGAAGAAGAAGAAGAAGAAGAAGAAGAAGAAGAAGAGGAAGAAGAAGAAGACCAATTATGTTTTTTTTTAAATTTATAAGCGCCTTCCGAAATACTCAAAGAGACTATACAAAGATAAACAACAGTAAAAACATAAAAAAACACATTAAAAGCTCAGAGAATGTAAACACGTGAAAACAAACAATTAAAAAATCATAAAGAATAAGCTGAACTGAAACAGATGAGATTTTAGTCTGGATTTGAACAGGGGTAGAGGGTCAGTATTGCGGATGTTGGGAGCAGAGCCTGGGAGCAGAGCCTGGGAGCAGAAAGCCGGGGAGCAGAGCACCTGAAAGCTTTATTCCCCATAGTAGCCTACTGAGGCGGGCAGAGGGGACGAAAAGCAAACTGTTCACAGACCGATATAGAGCCATGTGCCCACGCCACGGCTAGAAATACTGCATGATGAGTTCAGATGCAAACTCCTCTAAAAGCCATTCCAAACAGTAATTTCTCCAAGTAATCTAGATGGGAAAAGGCCAATTTAATGTTATAATCAAATATACAAATAATGCAATAAAATAAATACGGCCAAAACAAAATAAGGTTTACTGATTTCCAGAAATGTGGTCTATCTTTAGTTAACGTATCACAAATGCATCTGAAATCTTCCTAAACACAATTTACTGTTGAGATTCATGGAAATGTGAAGGAACGGCGACGATGGACGACAAGGCATCAGGAAGAGTTTTGTTATTTGCAACTCCCCTCTTGTCAGACCTTGAAGATGTTTTTTCTCCCACTCCACGATGCTCGTTTCATGTGCTGTAGGGAGTGATGTGTGTAGCTCAGCTAAAAAATCAGGTAAAAAAACGTTTTTTTATTATTATTATTTTTATTTTTATGTTTATTTAATTTGTTTTATTTTATTTTATTATTATTTTTACCTTGTTTTATCTTAATGTTTTAAATGTTTTTTGACTGTAATTCATTTCCTTCTTTCTTCCCTGTTTCCTTTCATTTACATTTGTTAACTTTGTGAAGCACATTGAGTTGCACCTGTGCATGAAATGCGCTATATAAATAAACTTGCCTTGCCTTGCCTTGCCTCAGCCAAATGTCTTTAGACCCTGGCCCTGCTGTGGGGGATGTAGCTAAATGTCTTTAGACCTTAAGAGTGTGGGTTTTTGAGCATTCTATAAAAAGAATGTGTTCTATAACAATGCAAGATTCTACAATTCCATATTTTATTGAATGACGCCCAGAATTCTATAACTTAACTTTCACTGCCCGAACATTCCGATGTGACGGTACACTCTTAAAGACCCTGGCCCTGCTGTGGCACAAGCGGTAGGGCACTGCCCTGCTACACCGGCCACCACGGGGGTGCATTCCAATATGCAACCTTGAATACTCCACTTGTGCTTGTGGCCTCGCCCCGCCTCCTGGCCCCTCCTCCGTGGAGAAAACAATCAAGTTTCCCAGCTGTCAGCCAAGCCAAAACAATTTTTGGGGGACTATTCGTCATTCACCATCCCAATTACGAATGAGAAAATTACTTTACAATTGAGCTTTTGCAAGATATTGAAATCTATTGCTGTTGCCAGTGATGTCATCGTGACATATTACTTCCTGGTACAAGGCCACAAGCACAAGTGGAGGACGCAAGGTCACATATTGGAACGCAGCCCGGGGTTCATCTCCATCCGGGTTTTTTGCTGGTCCTTCCTTGTCTCTCTCTCCCAACTTGCCTCCCGTCTCTCTCGTTCTCCTATCAAGAATAAAGGGGCAAAGAGTAAAAAAAAAACATTGTTAAAAATGTCTATCTCAGAAGTGTGGTTGCCTACAGCAGAACCATTTGAATATCCTGCTTGTTGTCTCCTTCACCTTCACATTTTGTGTACTTTTTTAAAAAATGTATTTATTTTTTTACTGCAGCTGCTTTACAGATAAAATCTTTGGATAGAATGACCTAGATGAATGAGAATTTTCCCTGAAAGAAAACAGAAAGATGTTTTTTCCCTCACCCAGAGCATAGAGACTGTATTGCCAAGATGAGCTTTTGCTGCAGTGTCTATTTGCTTACAAACTCTACCATGGATAACTTGACCTGGATAAATGAGAATTTACACAGTGTCCAATTGCTTACGGCTAAACTCTTTTGGATAACACAACCTGGATGAATGTGAATCTTTGCAGACACAACACACAAGGAAGATGCTCTTTTTTTCTGCCTTTAAATTATTCCAGAGAGTAGAGGTACTCTATTGCCAAGATGAGTGCTGCACTGTCCAGTTTCCAACAGCTAAGCTTCTTCGCAGATGGCTAAGCGGTTAGGGATTCAGACTTGTAGCCCAAAGGTTGTCGATTCGACTCCCGACCCCCTAGGTTGGTGGGGTAAGTAATCAA
>NC_085857.1:5574499-5579499 GCF_034702125.1 Engraulis encrasicolus | reverse complement strand
GCCAGCCACCCGACAGTAATTGGCCTAAGTGTTCGCTCTCGCTCTCGCGGGCGGCCTTGTTAATCCACTTAGTCAGTAATAATATCTTCTTCCTGAGTCAGCCACCGGCCACACCACACCGCACCGCACACAGGCAGACAAGATGGCCGATTGTTTGGGACCGTAATGAAAAAGCACACAGGAGCAAAAGGGCCAGTTGTCACTGTAAGCCAATTTACAATCTGTCCCTTATGTGACCCCCCCCCGCCTAAAACTCAATTTATTACCTTTTAGTCTCTTCTTCCTTTTATGATTCTGCTAACAATGTACTACCTGTGTGTTTTACGCACATTTATCAATGTACTTATTTGGACAGAAATATCTCTATATAATCAATATTTTTTATAACATCTCTATTTGTATATCCCGTTTATATACTTTTAACTTCCTGGTCCTGTGTCTGTATGTTTATCTTCTGTTTTTGCTCAGGCTGTATGTGTATGTTACTGCTGCAACACATGAATTTCCCCATTGTGGGATGATAATAATAAAGGCCATACAGTACTTACTTACTTGATAATTCGGTCAAGCATCCACACCCATGCTGTCTGCCCCTTTTGTATACTCTCAGCTAAGTGGAAAGCATCCCAATGATAATGTTTAGTCTTGGTAAGTGAGTTTTACAGGATAATATTTAATCTGATGTTTATAATGTTTAGTCTTGGTAAGTGAGTTTCACAGGATTTACAACAGCACCGGATTCGGCCCCTGAGGACTGTAAGCTGACTGGGAAAACACCTTGTGTGCCAGATTATGTGAAAGGCGAAAGCCCAACTGGGAAACTCCACCTCCCATTGCCATTGTGACACAGCACCCCAGAGCACGCAAGTGAACACTGCACACTGTAAAAATTGCATTTATGCCTCACCCGTGCAAGGGGGCAGCCCCTAATGGAGCAGTGCGGCAGGACGGTACCATGCTCTGGGTACCTCAGTCATGGAGGAGGATGGGGGAGAGCACTGGTTAATTACTACCCCCACCAACCTGGCAGGTCAGGAGTCGAACCGGCAACCTTTGGGATACAAGTCTGACGCTCTATCCACTTACCCATGACTGCCCTTACCAGTCCAGCCCTGGAGCCACCAAAGAACACACTGAAGAAGGAACACACTGAAAAAAAGAACACTTCATGCAAGTTGCAGCCTCTTTCTTGAAAAAAACTAGACTGCCTGTGCAGTCGCCTTCGACTGCTTAAGGTATATCCCCGAAACGCAACGCTTCCAGTCCCCCATCATTCCTACCACTCCCGTCCACCTTTTCATAAACGTATACAGTATGATTAATACAAAATATTAAAGAAATATATTTAATATCTATACATAGATCAATGACGCCCATAGGCTTAAAACCAAATGACTATTGTGAAAATGAAGCGAAAAATGGGGCAAATGGTAACACTGTTTTAATGGTTCACTATTACAGTGAATATACCACATTAGGTACAGTGTAATAACCATTGTAACAATATCTAATACCATGTAATACCAGTGTAACACCATGTACCAATTTTGTACTACATCATGTATTTTTGTGTAAGTGGTATTACATGGTATTGCATATTGTTACACTGGTATTACACTAGTATTACATGGTATTAAATATTGTACACTGGTTATTACACTGTACCTGGTATTGCATATTGTTACACTGGTATTACACTAGTATTACATGGTATTAAATATTGTTACACTGTACCTAATATGGTAGATTCACTGAAATGGTGAACTGTTAAAATAAGGTAGTACCGGGCAAATCAATCCACCCAGTCAGAAGTTATGGGCCAAATAAAAATTCCGCCATTTTGAAACTGTTGACCTCCAAACTCAAATCAGTTCATGAACCTACCCTAGAGCATTTAACACACCAAATCTGGGACAAATCCATCCGACTGGTCAGAAGTTATGAGCCAAACAAAAATTCGGCCATCTTGAATTCAGCCATCTTGAAAGTGTTGGCCTCCAAACTCAAATAAGTTCACGAACCTACCCTAGAGCATTAACACACCAAATCTGGGAGAAATCCATCCACCCAGTCAGAAGTTATGGGCCAAACAAAAATTCGGCCATCTTGAATTCAGCCATCTTGAAAGTGTTGACCTCCAAACTCGAATCAGTTCATGAACCTGCCCTAGAGCATTCACCCAAAAATCTGGGACAAATCCAAACATCCGTTCAAAAGTTATCGCGTTAACACGAAAGACCTTACGCGGCGGCGGACGCGGCGGCGGCGGCGGACGCGGCGCACGCAAAACCATTACATCCCTGACGCTCCGCGTTTCGGGGATATAATGAGTTGAGCATTTGGGCTATCACCCTCACAATCTAACCTCACAAGAGTGAAGCCTGCAAAACAACACAATATGAAATCATGGTCCACGCTAGTTCTGACGTTAAGATGAAGTGAGTCAATAATGTATCTCCAATACGGCATGCAGATTACTGCCTGCCATGGTTCAACACTGTTAATTATCAATTAACCAATCAATCTAAATTATTTACTATATATCACATTATTATGCATAACTGTCCTTCAATGTGCTTAAGAGTAAAGAAAGAGAGGAGATAAGAAAATGTGCTGTTGAAATATGGTAGATAGTAAGATAACTATCACCAAAGGCAGATGAAAATAAATGTATTTAAAAAAACACAATTACTGTTGGGGAAGTTCTAATTTGGACAGGAACCTTAGCCTGATGAACCAGATTAAATGTGAGATTAAAATAATTTTGGCCGCTGGCGGGTGGGGCTAGTTTACTAGGCCAGGGGTTCCCAAACTTAACCACGTCGAGGCCTCCTATATCCTGGCAGAATCCAGCCAAGGCCCCCTTACATGGGTCGTGACACAGTTTTTTTCCCTGTGGTCCCTCTTTCACAACAATCTGCTAGGTCTGTGAGGGATGTATAAAACAACAACGATAATAGTCATACTGTTGAAAGATGCAATGTAACTATAATACAGTTCTTAACTAATTGGAATACTGTTTAGATTATGTTTGGTAGGTTATGTGTTTAGTTTTTGAATTTTTCAATTATTTATTTTGGTTTGCTATACTTTTTTCAGCACACCTGCCGCGGCCCCCCTAGCAACATCTCGTGGACCCCCAGGGGGTCCCCGGCCCCCACTTTGAAAACCACTGTACTAGGCTACAGGAAGCTGGTTCCAGAATTTGGCAGCGTAATGACTAAATACCATTTCACCCCGTCTTACTGCCATGCCTGTCATGTGGCATAGCTGTGGACACATGACTAAGAAACTGGTGATATTCACTGGTCAGATTGCTGGTTCAAATCTGGGCCTTGCTGTTTCCAGGAATGGAGACCAATGCTCTGCCCAAATGACTGTAAATTGCTTACCAAAAAAACACCACATAGCCTACGTGGGAGGGACAGAAATTGAATAAAGTGACAAGGAAAGTGAGGAAAGAGCTCAAATTACTAACACGTTTCAATCAACAAAAATACACAGACAGGTTCATTGTATACAAAAAACAAAAAACGTTAATGTAATTCCATTGTGTAGTCCCTTAACACATGGTGTTCCACCAGTGCAATGCTGCAATAGTCATAGAATAAAACTTACTGTAACGGCCCATAGGCTACTACACCATTATGACATGGCCTTTTGTAGTACATTACGATTTGCTCATTGCCATTCTGGTAGCAACTAATGGTAACACTTTACTTGATGCCGGTGTCATCAGCATGTCATTACAGTGTCATAATGTCACTTAAGGCCAACAGTCATAAAATGTTTATGACATGGCCATAATGTTTATGACACATGCATAATACTATTATGACACTATTATGACATTACCGGTATGTATCATATACACATATTATGACACCGGCGTCAAGTAAAGTGTTACCCAACTAATTCATAAGAGGTGCTGTGTCATACTGGGTAAATTTGCTGCCAAAGTTAAACAAGTCAATGTCGACTATTGAATTAAGGACATCAAACGTTTTTTTTTTTTTTCAGTGCACACCATCTGTACTCAATACATATCTGTATGTTATACTCAAGGGCCAACTTGCTTATGGCTTCTGCTTATGGGTGTTGAATAATCGCATCATGTGAGACTATCCATCCATAAATCATGTGTGTTTGCTGTATCTGTGTGCATATACGTATTTTCTTGGAGTTATCTCCACATCCGTTGTGATAGTGTGATCTTGTGGTATAAGCCACATGTCATCACAGTCACCACACAGACACCACCCTTGGTTTGTGGTTGCGCAGTCACTAACAGACAGCAGACGTTGAAGATGTGGAAAGTGGCAGAAGCAATTTACTTTTTAGAAGCAGGTGAAAGCGTTTCTATCGTTGAGGACTCCATAAGCGTCAAAAGAGAAGTTGAACTTTCAGAGAAAAATATGTAACAAGCTTGGTCGCAGCAGACAATCATCAGCCAATGGAATGTTGACATTTTTCTACACGAGTCGTTGGTTGCTCTCCCTGATTGAACCGCGTTCGTCACCCCTTATCTACGTAGTTCAGACGGGCCTCTGCAGCTCATTCAACCCTTACTGTCTGAAAGCCCAATGAAAGCCCAACTGGGAAACTCCAATTGGGAAACTCCAACTGCCATTGCCATTGTGACACAGCACTCCACAGCACAGACAACAATATTGCATTTATGCCTCACCCGTGCAAGGGGGCAGCCCCCAATTGGCGCCCCAAGGGAGCTGTGCCGCGGGACGGTACAATGTTCAGGGTACCTCAGTCATGGGGGAGGATGGGGGAGAGCACTGGTTAATTACTCCCCCCCACCAACCCGGCGGGTCGGGAGTCGAACCAGCAACCTTTGCGATACAAGTCCGATGAATTAACCACTTACCCATGACTGCCCTTCAATAACTACAATAACTCGAGTTGGGTGGGGGGTGGGGGGATAGGCTGATAGTGGTGACAGGTGGAAGATGGAATAAGAATCATGATGGTGCCACAGGGTCCTGGAA
>NC_085857.1:5491999-5571999 GCF_034702125.1 Engraulis encrasicolus | reverse complement strand
CATAAACTGTGGTTTTGGGGGCGGTGAGCGGCTCGAAGATGGTGGTTGGACGGACGGATGGACGGACGGGTAGACTCCATTAGAGAAAATATAATGTTTTTTTTTCCCTCTGCTTTCTACATACCCCTTGGTGTGCATTTCTTAGGTTATGTGTTAACTTTGGTTAAGACAGTGAGGCAGTTAAGACAGTACACCAAGGAATCCAATTGGTGTATATGGGTTCCAGGTAGGGACTCAGCAACAGATCATTGTTTTAGAATCTCTTTTGTACTGATACTCGTTTTGCATGGTGTATTCCCATGAGAGGGTGGTTTGGTGGACTGTTAAAATCTGATGAAAAAAACAAAGTTGGCTAAATTGAGTTTCAGTCCTCTGCATTCATTGGTACAACACTCACTCACATGATGGACGGATTAGGTTTACTTTGGTTACAACAATGACGATAAGTCAATGAGAAATGGAAGTGCTTGGTGAATGATCATCAAATGATTTTTTGTTTTAGAATGTAGGGATGATGTGGTTTGGGTAGTTAAGACAGTACACCAAGGAATCCAATTGGTGTAGGCTACAGGTAGTTAGGGACTCGCGTAAGATCATTGTTTTAGAATCTCTTTTGTACTGATGCTGTAAAGCTGTATTCTGGATGGTGCATGCTCAGAAGAGGGTGGTTTGATGGACTGATAAAATCTGATTGAAAAATGTAGGCTAAATTGGGTTTCAGTAGCCTATACTCTGCAAAGCTCTGCATTGGTGTAAAGCTCATTTGATGGACAGTTTAGGTTTACTTTGGTTAAGACAATGATGATAAGTCAATGACAAATGGAAGTGCTTGGTGAATGATGATTTCATCAAATTATTTTTGTTTTATAATGTAGTGATGCGAAGGTTTGGCTGGTGAACAGAAGCCAAAAGTTCCATCTTTGTTCCATTTAAACGATTTTCTGGTTCCCAGATTGTACACGTGGACTGGTTGTTTGGTCTAATGAAATTCAATGTACTGAAAGCTGTATAGGGTCATAGAATAATAGGACTTTGGAGTTTGATTCATGTGAAGATTGGGGTCAATGAGGAATGGATATGGTAAGTTTGTCATTCTGGACTTCAACACATAATCTGTAAGGTCTCTTTAGTGTACAATGTAGCCACATAAAGACCAATTTTGTAAAGAGTAGGCCTATCTAGCATTTTTTAGGTAAACACAGAACTACTTCTTGATTTTAATTCATTATCAAGATGGCTGCTAACCTTAATCCTGACTCGGCTGATTCAATTACATTGAAATCTTTACCTACTTGAAGTAGCGTGAAGTGAAGGCTCATTAGGAAGCTCTATTTCCCTTTGCCATTGTGACACAGCACTCCACAGCACACAAGTGGCGCCCCAAGGGAGCAGTGCGGCAGGGGACGGTACCATGCTCAGGGTACCTCAGTCATGAAAGAGGTGGATGGGGGAGAGCACTGGTTAATTACTCCCCCCATTACTCCCACCAACCTGGCGGGTCGGGTGTCGAACCGGCAACCTTTGGGCTACAAGTCTGACTCCCTAACCGCTTACCCATGACTGACCATTACTGCTTACCCATGACTGCCCAAGTAGTCCATGTATATGGCTAATATCATTACAATGAAAAAGAAAATAAATACCCAGACAGTGTATAAGCCTACCTCCTTCACTCTGATTGATTTGATGCTAAAGTGATGATGAAGCCGAGTGTTGGCTGACAACACTTCTTCATGTTATCGCACGCCTGCTTGGGATTGATTCACACAACTGTTACATTAGACATCAAAAAAATGAAGAGCAGGAAACTGTGGCACTCCGTTTTCTTATTTTTTAATAGTTCAAAGGCGAATAGACTGCCCGACGCGTTTCGACCACAGTTTCCCTTCATTTTTTTGATGTCAACTTTATCCACTCACTGAGTACCCGTGTCAAAAGATCTGTATCCACACAGCGCTTCCGTTTTTTCCCTTTTTTGTGAGCTGTTACATTAGACGTCATCATTGTGAGTGGCAGTCACGGTTTAGTTGACGACAATACTTTGTCTTAGCTTCTTACATGGGAGAGTGGTTAGGGAGTCGGGCGTTGCCAAATCGATTCCCGACACCGCCAGCCAGGTATGTGGGGGGAGGTGCTCTCTGCCTATCCTGATCGACACTGTACTCATAGGCCTACTGCTTAACACGCCACCACTGTTTTCTACGTTTTTCTGCCAGAAACTGTCACTCATTTACACCTCCTCCCCTTCAATGGAACTACTTTGATGTCATTGTGGGGAAAAAAAGCAAAGCTCTTTCACTTTCCATATCAAATATTTCTTGTTAAGACAGATCGTTTGGGTTATCTGATTTACCTACCCAGGTGAAAAACCCATATACTTAAAGTGCACTTTTTTTGACCGTACTTAGTACAAAGTGTACTATTTTCGGCGAATTAAAGTGCGCTTCATTGCACTATTAGTGCGCTGAAGCACTACTAAAGCAGTACTTCAGCACACTTGCAGCACACTGAGGATGCTAAATTGGCACCACTTTTGGACAACTTTAAGTGCACTACAAGCATACTTTTGAAAGTATGCTCCAAACACGCTTTTCATGCATTCGTATGGCATTAATAGTGTGCTTGAGTACACTTCTATAACATTTTATTGTTACTAGAAGTACAATAAAAGTATATTAACTTCATGCTTCTTTGGACTACATTGGAACATTTTAAGTCTGTAAAAAGTATATCATATTAAGTATTGTAAATATATAACAGGTATGCTTGAAGTATATTTACAGTACACTCCCAAGTACATGAAATAATATAAATGTAATAGTACAATCCATGCGGGTCCTCAGAGCTTGTACATTACACACAGTCACATGTCACAGTAGTGATACAGTATGCATGCCTAGCACGACTGACATTTACAATCATTGCATTGTTACAGAGATTTCAGATACACATTTCACTTTATTTCATTCTTGTTCCACCTTCCTGCAATTGATCATTTGAATTGATCTCTAATGGTGACCCTTGATTCTTTGTTTGACCAACTAGTTCCAACTTACCTCTCACCATGATGTCATGGGAAGTGTGAGCCTATATATACCAGAACATATACGTGACCATCATAATGACGGTGGGAACATGGTCATTTTTTGTGTACCACTTTAAAATTTTAAAACTTCTACAATAAACGCAGAATATAACAATGAGTAATATTTTCATGCAAACCAACGATATTCCTTAGAGGTCAATGGCTTTCTGTTTGAGAAATTGAGCTCCAAGAAGTGCATTACATGATGGTACATGTATGATGATGCATGATGGGTAAATGCACTTTGTGTAAGCACATTTTGAATATATTTGGATGAAGCACAATCATGGTGCACTTAGAAAAAGTATACTTCCAATATGTTAAAGTGATTTACTTTAAAGCGCACTATAGAAAATCACACTTCGAAGTCACTTGGGTGAAGTATAATCAAAGTGCACTTAAAAAAAGTGCAATTGCAATATGTTATTAAAAATACACTTTTAGTAAGTTCACTATTAGAACACTATTAGTATATTCCTCTAAATACACTTTAGCCAAACATCTTCTAAGTGCACTTTATGTATGGTTCGCAAAGTGTACTTTCTTTGAGAGCAACTTAATTACATCTAATTTTAAGTACACTTTAAATAAGCATATTGTAAACATACTTTTTCTTAGCACAAAAAGTGTGAGTGCGCTTTTAACATGCTAAGTACACTTCAGTTGTGCTTTTATTGTACTAAATTGAACCACTTTTTCACCTGGGTACTCATAGGCCTACTGCTTACCATTTGCTGCACTGACATTTGTTGACTCTTTCATTCAGTCTTTGCTGGAAACAAAGCCCCTCAACTACACCAAAACAATATTGACTATGACATTACCATTATCAAGAGTCTTAAAGGGGTATGCCACTATTTTGGGGCTTAATACAGTTAAAGGAGAAGTCCACTTTTTTGAACATTAAGGCCATTTTCTGAGTGGTCTGCAATGTTTTAGAGTCCCCCTCACCGTTTATTTCATGTTTGCTGCAGTCTCTGTTATTTGGCTGATTTGGATTTGATCTCAACAGGCTTTAGAATGGTCGTCTATGGGCACCTGCAACTCTGTTCTTAAAATCACCTTAAACATATGTTTTCGAAAGTCTACAGCTCACTAAGTGGTTAGGGGTGTTCATTAGCAGTCCCTAACAAGTTTCAAGGCGAAATATGGCTTCTGTCATTTTTTATTAGCCATTTTGTGAAAGAAAGTGAAAGTGAAAGTGAAACTTAATTTTCAAATTGCTACATAAAATACACATAAAACACGCCAGATGCCATATTTCGCTACAAAAATTGTAAAGGAACACCAGTGAATACTGCTGAGCACTTCATGAGTTGCATATTCTTGAAAACAAATGCTAAAGGTGATTTTAAGACCAGAGTTGCAGGTGCCCATAGACCAGGGGTATTCAATTACATGTCAACGAGGGCCAGTTTTTCAGATTCCTCCCAGCAAAGGGGCCGAACTATACGTATGTATTATGGTTGCCGACTGTCAATGAAAAAAAATACGGTACACTTCACTGAAGTGGGGGGTCTGGGGGTCCTCCCTCAGAAAGTTTTGTATTTCTTAGATGTAGTTTCCTGCATTTTAACGTCCGTTTCAGCTCAATACGGAACCCGTACTTTTATCTCTAAATACCTAAAAATGATTCTGTATTTCAAGGCGCTTGTGGGAGGCCAGAACTTTGCCATCCAAGGGCCGCATCTGGCCCCAGGGCCGCCATTTCAATAGCCCTGCCATAGACGGCCATTCTAAAGCTGGAATTAGTTTATTCTATTAGCAACTATATATGGACATTAGTAACTTATATGGCATAGTCTGAAATTACGGAAGTGCTTAGTGCACATTTTGAGTTATATTTTTGATTTCATGGGGGTGGGAGTAAATAAGCAATGGCTTCATCCCACTCCTTTTCAGTTACATACACAAAAAAATAATGGTACTTGTATTTATTTAATTGGTTGCTTATTTTCTTGTGTACATCTGAAATACATCAAATCAATCAATCAATCAATATCATCATACTTATACTTATCACTTGTGTTTTGATAAGGATGGATAATTAAAAAACATAGTTAACACTTTACCTGACGCCGGTGTCATAGGCATGTCATTACAGTGTCATAACAGTGTCATAATGGTGTTATGCACGTGTCATGAACATTATGTCCATGTCATAAACATTTTATGACTGTTGGCCTCAAGTGACATTCGGTTATGGCAAAGACAACTTCCCATAACCGAATGTCAGCTAAGGCCAACGGTCATTAAATGATCATGACGTGGACATAATGTTTGTGACTTATCTATGAGTGTGTCATGACACTATTATGACACTATAATGACATGCTTATGACACTGGTGTCAAGTAAAGTGTTACCAAAACATCACCTAATCGCCTCAAGCACCTTATTCCTGTCTTGGCACCTTATTCCTGTCTTGGCTGGCCCGACTTTTTCCATTACAGATTAATGGCATTACTTACCGTCAGGGCTGGACTGGGGGAGAAATAGGGCCCGGGCACTTTTGGCTTAAAGGGGGCCCTCATAATTAGTGACGCAGAACTGACTCACCGGTGGGCCCCGCACCCTCGTGGGCTATTTTTGAAAATAGGGGCCCACGAGGGTGCAGGGCCCACCGTGAAAATGCCCTCTACGCCAGATGGCCAGTCCAGCCCTGCTTACGGTAGGCCAGTTGGATGGCACACTGCGGCAGATTATGCAAATGGAGGGATTGAGGCAGTTGCTGTTTGCTTTAAACAAAGCCTTAAACAAACAAAGCCATACTGTATGTTCACATTTAATTACAGTCAGTTGTTATTAGGTTTTATTTTAAATCAAATTCAACCAACATCAAATTATTTCAAAGAGAGAAAAAAATAAATGACCACACATCTCCCTTCTAAATAATGATAATAAAAAATAAAAATAGGCCTAATCTTATCTATTCTTGAAATAGTACACAGTAAATTCTGCAGTGCTCATTTAACACTTAGAGAGTTGATTTGACATCATTTGGACTTAAATGAACTCTCTAAGTGTTGAATTAACACCACAGCATTTACTGTGTAGTCTTCAATAAAAGTGTCCAACACGGTACAGAGTAGACCTCATTTTAACCTCATGCTCCTGTTCCATACTACTTACTACTGTACATGCAACATATCTGCTCTGGCCACTTTGAGTTAAAAGGGGAGAAAGGAAAGTCGAGGAAGGAAGCTGTGAACCAAAAACGTCTATTCAGCACATTTCACACATGCCATGTGCTAATAGCCGGATGACAGGGAGTTGGACACTAATGCAGGCCCCATAAACAGACACAGTTTGAGGTTATACTGTATGCTGTATGGTTCCTTTTGCTTAGTGGGAGGCAGGGTTGTCAAACTCAAATTTGACCGAGGGCCAAAATCAAAATCTGGAACCTGGAACTCAATATTTATTGTGAAAAAATGACGAAAAATGTGTGTATGTCGGCCAACTGTACTACATATTTGAAATGATCCCGCAACCGCAGGCCAAATAAAATGAATCAGCGGGCCAGATTTGGCCCCCTGATTTTGACATCCACTATAGACTAGGGGTGTCACACCATTGAAGTACCTTGAAAACATGAAACCTCATTCTAACAACCATATCATTGTGTTGCTACTCAGGATGTATGCCTATATTCCATACATTTTCATATTCAAGTGATATTTTTATACGACCATATGAAGAGTTCAGATGCAAAACCCCCTAAGTGCTTTTTCAGAAAATAATCTTAATTCATTTTTATTTAATACAAAGCTATCAAAATTGCATAGTTTTTTTATTTTATTTATGTAATATAACTATTTATATGTATTATCAAGTACATGAATGTAAACCAAACCAACAACGGGATTCTCTAAAAATATAGAAGTGCAGGTCTTCAGAAATGGAGTTAGGGGGTTTTGCATCTGAACTCTTCATATATGCTATAAAATATGCACTCCTATAGGAAATCTAAAAGATTCAGTTAGATTTTAGATCCAATGTTATCCAATTAAATGACTATACCCTATTCCTACTATACTTGCTGTACTATACTATATTACACTATACTATACTATACTATACTATACATATATAGTATAGGGTCAATACAGTCAATGCAGAGTAAGGTGGGCCTAGCACTACTGTTTTACTGTTTTGTCTTGTCTTCAAATTCTGTTACCATCCATGGTCCTCAGGCCATGTACGACCCGTGTTTTACAATGGCTACAAAGTAGTTCTGTACCATCACATTTGGTTTGAATCTCTTAGATGGCCTGTGTGAAAATATTTGTTTCAGTATATTTAGAGTGGGTCCTGGACCCTTGTTGTCAGCACCTCCCCAATAACTCATCCACATTCCCATGTATTCCTATGGGATTTTCTCACTCACCCTGACCCTCATTTTTCATTGAAAACATTACACAGAACTTCTCTTACTGTAGACTCTTGTTCCCATTGTTGGCTGGTACCAATTTGAGAAGTGTAGTCTTGTTTAAAAAACAAAAACAAAAACGAAAAACAGTTCTCTGGAAGAACATCTCATCCTCAACTTACCGTAGAAAGAGGGTGTGAGTGGGGTCTTCTGTAGATTTTTTGTGAGAACATGTGGTTTGTATGAGTAACACATGATAACACATGAAAACACAGGCTGTTTTTTTTTGGCTTTAGTCATATTTTGGTCCACCATCCTGCTTGTCTCACTCTCTCTCTGTCATGTACCTCAAATAATATACAATGCATACAGGACTTCATCCTCCTTTTCTAAGGAACAGACCTTTTCTTTGAAGTAGATTCTCCTCTAACCTGACCCCACAATGTCCCTCCCCAAACCTGCCACCAATCACGTCATTTACTCTTAGGGGCCAGCTACATGGGAACGATTTTCTATGCCAGTGACAACGTTCCCCTGGGTTAACCATATGAAACCCACCAGAAACGTGGCACAAAACGAGTTTTTTGAATAATGGGTTCCAGAGTGCGAAAATCGAGTAACGCAGGCCTTTGCGTTGCCATTGTTACAGGCGAAACGGATTTGTTTACATCTGCGTCACAGCCACATGGCCAAAAACAGTGAGGTATCTTCACAGTGATCACTAGCTTTGCGCACAACATTAATTCCATGCACAATGGCATCATCAGACAACTGTTTGTGTGGACTGTGGAGACTCTTTCATTTCTACCACGGTCAATATTTTACGTTTCAAACTGCCCAGTGTGGGTCACTCGTGTTCAAAATCTTAAAAAAAAAAACCCTGACTAACACGAAGCAAAGCTTCATATTATCTTTTAACTGTGCACCCAAACAGTTATCAGCAATGCATATTATGTATATGTCACTAGTTGAAACATGCGTAATGGGCAGAAAGAGAAGGAGAAGCGGTGAGCGCGCAGCAGCCTCCAGAGGAGGGAGAAATACCTGCCCGGTATTGGTATTCAACACCTTAGTTTAAACTTCTCAAATTAAAAAAAAGCAGCATAAAGTGTAGAACACAATCAACAGATGCCTAAATGGCAATGATTCGCTACTCTAGTCACTCCACAAGCTACACAAGGTGCCACATGCGCAAAGCTGGTAGCCTATTTTTCCACGTAGCACTCACTTCAGCATAATGAAAAATAACAACTATGCGATGCTGGTTTTGAAAATAAGTCGGCTAGCAGCAAATGCTAGTACACATGTTGGGATAAGAAATTCCTTTAGTAACTTGACATGCTACTCCTGCATACAAAACATCATACTTAACTAATGAAAGGAGTAAATACATCAGACTTACAACTTCGTGAGGGCCAACCAGTTATGTAGACTGTAAACTCCCTGGTGATTGTTCTAATGTCTTCCAAAATATTCCAGAAGTTGCAGCATGCATGCTTATTCTTGTAAGAGCAACTCACGAAGCATGGTGCTAAGCAGCATGATTCAGTACAGTCTGTTGTTGTATCTAACTTGTCTCTGTGGCATATAGTAATGTTCAATTATGCAGCTTGCACATTCTGATATTCTGAACCTGCTATGTACGCGCTTGCGGAGAGTAAAGCGCATAATAAAACCGTCTTTCGCTTTTTACAACGGGGGGAAATGACGCTATTTTTGTTAAACTATCCGTCGCTTAAAATGGACATAACTTCGGAATGGGAGAGGCTAGACATGTATCGTTTTTAGTAATAAAAAGCTAAGATCTTCAGCTTTTAAACAAGCCATGGCATATGTCTGTAGATCGAAAACAAAATTCGCTGGGTCTGTTAAAAAAAAATGTGAAACTTTCTGGCACTGTCAGAGACTGGTGGACTCCCTGCATGACAGGTCATTTGCATGATAAGAGTGGGCGATCACGGCCATTAGCGAATACTTTTGTTCTCAACAACTTCACATAAAGAAATGTGTATTCTGAAGCAAGCCTGTCGTTGTCATTAGGACATGATCTTTTACTGAAACATGCTGTATGGTTGCAACTTTATTGCAACTCGGATTCAAAAAAACCCGCGTTGCGGTGTCATCTGGCCGAGGCTTTAATGGTGCATGTGGCCCCTTGTGGAAAGAGATTTTATGGCGTGTGTGTGTGTCGTGTGTGTGTTTGTGTTGTGTGTTGTGTGTTTATGTATGTGTTGCATGTGTGCGTGTGTGTGTTTGTGTGTGTGTGTGTGTGTGTGTGTGTGTGTGTGTTTGTGTGTATGTGTGTGTGTGTATGTGTTGCATGTGTGTGTGTGTGTTGTGTGTGTGTGTCTCTCTGTGTGTGTATCCGTGTGTGTGTGTCTCTCTGTGTATGTGTGTTTATCCGTGCATGTGTGTGTGTGTGTGTGTGTGTGTGTGTGTGTGTGTGTGTGCGTGTGTGTGTTTGTGTGTATGTGTGTGTGTATCCGTGTGTGTGTGTCTCTGTGTGTGTGTGTGTGTGTATCCGTGCGTGTGTGTGTGTGTGTGTGTGTGTGTGTGTGTGTGTGTGTGTGTGTGTGTGTGTGTGTGTGTGTGTGTGTGTGTGTGTGTGTGTGAAATGTGTGTTCGAGTGTGTGTGTGTGCAAGTGCATGCACGCGGGGGTGGAGACAACTGGCCCCAACCTGGCTTTTGGAACTCTGATCCCAGTAGGTTTGGGACCGAGAGTTGTCCACCCCCGGTAGCAGGCCTGTTCTTTAATCCACCCACGTATGTTCTTACCATCATGAAGAGGGTCAGGAGAAGGACAAAATGTTCACACAATATCACCAATTACCATAGGGTGCCCCAGAAATGCTCAGGGTACCTTAGTCATGGAGGAGGATGGGGGAGAGCACTGGTTAATTACTCCCTCCACCAACCGGGCGGGTCGGGAGTCAAACCAGCAACCGTTGGGCTACAAGTCTGACGCCCTAACTGCTCACCCTTCACATTGATGACACAAATAAACAATGCAATGCAACAGTTCAGAGATGACATGAATGACAACGTATTAGCTTACGGTATTATATTGGCTTTGGCCAACAATGGCTCAAAACTGATTCACGCTGGTGGCTTTAGACTGAAGCGAGTTTGCAATGGACATGGCCTACGGTAAATCAACAATAATGTAATGTGCGTAATTCTCAGAGATTCTTCTACTACAATGTTGTTTCTCAACGAGGGCGGTACAGCCCCCCAGGGGACGTTGGAGAGCCCCAGGGAGGCGTTGAGAAGGAAACAGTTGACATGAGTCGGTGCTTAGTTGTCATTGGGGCCATTAGTCCATTTATTTTTTTAATACTCAGGGGGCATTGACAGGCTCATGATGAGGTCAAGGGGGCGTTGGGAGGGTTATGATGAGGTCAAGGGGGTGCTTGTTTTAAAAAAGGTTGAGAACCACTGTACTACAGTAAAAAAAACAAAAACCCGATGAATCCTGATTTACATTTAAACTCACTGTGTTTTTTTCCACCAATAGGATGAGGCCTCGGAGGAAGCAGTCGGCGGTGTCTCTGTTGCCCACCATCACGGAGGTGCATGAGAGCGGCGCCCCGCAGTCCCTGGACGACTACCTCTACTCCATACGCCTGCTCTCCCAGCAGCACCACTGCCACCAACACTACCACTACCACTACCCCTTCTCATGGTAACTTCATTACGCTTCCAAAACATAGTTTTTATACACCAACACCACCACTACCACTATCCTCTGCCTGGTAACTTCATTACTGTATGCTTCCATAGATTTTATACATATACCATGCCACCAACACTACCACTACCCCTCCTCCTGGTAACTTCATTATGCTTCCAAAGCATAGTTTCTATACATATACCATGCCACCAACACCACCACTACCACTACCCTCTGCCTGGTAACTTCATTATGCTTCCAAAGCATAGTTTTTAGACATATACCATGCCACCAACACTACCACTACCCCTCCTCCTGGTAACTTCATTATGCTTCCAAAGCATAGTTTTTATACATATACCATGCCACCTACACTACCACTACCACTACCCCTCTGCCTGGTAACTTCATTACACTTCCAATGCATAGATTTTATACATATACCTTTATTTTTATTTTATTTATTTATTATTAATAATAATTCATATATAATTGAATGAATAATTAAATATTTATTATTGCTTCAACAAGGAATGCCTGGTAACTTAATTATGCTTCCAATCCATAGTTTTTATATATATGAAGAGTTCAGATGCAAAACCCCATAAGTGCCTTTTCAGAAATTAATCTTAATTCATTTTTCATTTAATACAAAGCTATCAAAATTGCATATTTCTTTATTTTGTTTATGTAATATAACTATTTATATGTATCATCAAGTACATGAATGTAAACCAAACCAACAACTGGGTTCTCTAAAAATATAGAAAATGCAGGTCTTCAGAAATGGAGTTACAGGGTTTTGCATCTGAACTCTTCACATATACCATTCTTTTTATTTTATTATTATTATTATTATTATTTTAAATTATTGCTTCAACAAGGAATGCTCAATTTTGTTGTTGTGATCATCACAATGACAAATAAAACATATTGTATTGTTTTGCATCCCCATCACCACAGCAGCAGCAGCAGCACCCACCAGACCGTGACTACGCCACTCCACCCGCAGCCCTGCACGCAGACGGCACCCAGCCGAATGCCAAGACCACGCCAGGCCAGATACCCAATCATGGCCTCCCACGCATCCTCATCATCATCATCGTCGGCTGTGGCTGGAAGTCTGCCGGCCTCCTCCGTGTCGGCTAGCCCTAGCCTAGCGTTGGCGCTGGTGGGCACGATGGCGTCATCGTCATCATCGGGCATGATGTCTCCCCAGCAGACGCAGCTGGCGGCGGATGGCAAGGCCTGGTGGTGGCCTCATCAGGACCCGCTCAGCTGGCTGTTCACGCAGTCGCAGGGCGACGGGGGGGTTGCGGGCGTGGCGGCCACCGTAGCCACCTCCAGAGAGAGTGCCTCTGATGCGGTCTGTCTGGTGTGAAAAAAGGGCACGAGTTATGAGTTATAATGAGAAAGATTTCAAGATGGTTACTGATACTTCAGAAAGAGGCTGATGAGTAACCTGATTATCATCGACTTTCAAATCTCTTCGAGACTTGGTCTGAAATTGTTGCATCACTTAGGAGGGCACAGCCTGGCTAGCTGATGAGTACAACGAGAAGATTTCAAGATCGTTCCAGTCTGATACACTTGCCTCAAGGAAACCAAGATGGCAAGCTTGACACATCTTGCCCCTGGAAGAGAGCATGTCTGAAAAGGCTGATTAGTGCAATGAGAAGATATCATGTCGTTTGTTGTCATGATACACTCGCCTGTACAATGAAACTAGATGGCAAGTTTCACATGTGGCTTGCCCCTGGGAGAAAGTGTTTCTGATGCGGTTTGCCCGTGTCGATGAGCACAATGAGGAAGACTTCAGGATGCTGATTATCATAATACACTTGCCTGTACAATGAAACTAGATGGCAAGATTTACACTGCTGCCCGTGGGAGAGAGCGTTTTGGATCTGGTTTGCCTTGCTTGAAGAGCCTGACGACTCAAACCAGAGCAGGTCAGGATTTTTATTGTCACGACACAATGTTAATGTGCAATGGCACTAGATGGCAAATTCCCCACATTTGCCTGTGAGAGAGAGCATCTCTGATGTGATTTGCCTGGTCTGAGGACAGAGATCTTTTTTAGAAAAGGACTTTTATTGTTATTATCATTGAATCATTGATGTTATTTTACAGTTGCCAGTCAAATTTAACTAGATGGCAAATGCACAAAAGTTGTTGATGACAGCACCAAAGTTTCAAACTTAAGAGCTTTCTCTACTTTATGAACTCTACCATGGAAAATCCCTGGACAAGAAGATAAGAGGAGACATTTCTAATGCAGTAGTTTGCCTTGTCTGAAGAGGACATTGTGTACAAAAATAGGACTACGAGACTTTTATTGTTATTATGCAGTGGCCTGTACAGAGGAGCTGGAGAGGCAAGGCCACATAAGGGAATCAAATGGTCAAAGGTCAAGTACAAGAAGGTCAAAGGTGAAAGAGTGAGGGGAGGGGAGTAATTCACTGTTAGTTGCAAGGACACCACTTGGACATAGAAGAAACAGGGACTGAAACAGCAATTCATATTCTACCAGTACTATTTTTAGGATTCTTGCACACCTCCTTTTTCCAGGTGCGTAGGAGTGGATCCACTAGGTCACCATCGTATAGAGACAAAGAAGCTCCCGCACACTGTTCACACAGAGTTTTTACTTGCGATGTTTCGGTCTATGACATTCCTCAAGCAATTCCATGTTCTACCAGTGCAAGTCGTGGACATTAAGGGCAGTTTGCGGCACATGCACCAAGTCCTTTCCGAATTATATTTTGGATTAACCTCCTCTACTCACCACTCTGTTTCCACATGCCACAGCTGAAAAAGTAGTTTATTCTGGTGCAAGTATTGGATATTACGGACAGTTGGGACACACACCAAGTCCTTTCCTGATTTCCTTTTGGATTAAGTTCCTCCACTCTCTCCTCTACTACACACTACTTGTACATTCTGCAAACTCCCTGACTTTTTTGTTTTGTTTTATGGGACCACATTGTCTTGGATTTCCGATGAATGCTGCACCCTGTTATTTTTGGTTTAATTCCTGGTTCCTGATCCAGGGTTGAGAGATGTTTGCTGTTAGAACCCTCTAGACTTACAAAACAAGCTTCACCAGCACTTCATAACTATCCTGCTATTTTAATATCTTTGCTGGACGTATTCCTTTACACTGCTGCCTCAACCTTTCTTTTATCTCCTCCCGACTAAATGGAAGATTTTTTGTTGTTAAAACCTGCAAAAAAATAATTTGTGTGTGTGATTAAATAAATTCAAATGTCATCCATGACTTAAATGCAGCCTTTTTTGTTTGCACTCCGGAGTAGGAGCAGAGCTGCCACTGCCACTGTTGCTGCTGCTGCTGCTGCTGCTGCAGTCTAAGTTTCGATTTCCCCTAAATCAGGCAGGCCGCTGGAAAGCAAACGCAAACAGATGTGCCTCTGGCATTCTTTCCATTTGTGTTGAAATAAGGCCACCCATGGGATTGAAATCTCAAATTTCCCTCAGAGATAAAAAAAGAAGACTCATGGTCGGTCACTGACTCATTGTAGGCTGCATGGCTCAGTGATTTTGCTAGACCAATGCTTGTGACAATCTCAGAGATCATCATGATCAGGCCACATTCCGCAAGTCATCACAGGGCTGGGGTGCGTTTCTTGAAAGTGTAGTTGTTAGCAGTTAGCAACTTAGGTATTTCTCAATGGGAAATTGCATTGCAAACAACAAAATAGCTGATGTAGTTAGCAAGCTATGGTTTCGAGAAATGCGCCCCTGGGTAGTTGGCAATGGGAAATTGCATTTCAAACAACAAAGTGGCTAATGTGGTTAGCATCTGTGGTTTTGAGAAATGCAGCCTTGGTTTGTATTTCAAGTTCAAGTTTCAATTTTATTGTCCCCAAAAGGGGCAATTAAGTGTGCAGCAAGTCAACAACATATAAACAACTGATAACAGGACAAACCATTTTTGGTGGTGGTGGTTGTTGTCCTTTGTAGCAGGGTGAAAGGGCAGTACCATTTTTCACAAAGACATTTCCAAGGAATCGTATGATTCAGGATGAAAATATGAAACGATCAATTCATGCACAATTACCAGCATATTACTCTTGGTTACGTTCATTTCTTTGGGATTATTTAGCACTGTGACATGATCTGACTCAGTTGCGCTATAAGCACACAGCAGACCAGATGCAATCTCACATGACATCTAATGTCACAACACTACAGTGTTGAATTGTTTTTTTTTTTTTTGTCCTTGGAAGTGTGGTGATTAGTCATTGATGCAGGTCATCAGGCAGAGAGAAACTACTTTCCACAGAATCATGTGTCAGGATGAAGATTTGGAATAGTAGTCATCATACACATATTGTCGGCGTATCTCAACTTGTTACCTTTATTTACACATGTTATTCTATGTATGCATTTGTTCATCATTTACCACTGTGACATGATCTGATTCAATCACAACTGACTTTTCTTGTGACTATCTCTGATTAGCTGATACCGTAATAAGCCATTGTTGCATGTTCTCTGGCAGAAAGAACAGAAAATATGACTTTCAGTGACCATTCTACAAAATGTGTGTGGATTCCCTCTTTAAAACAGAATATTATTTATTAAAAAAAAAGGTCTCAGTACATCTGTGGTGGTGTCATTATTCCTCAAGGAGACAGCTGCTTGGTCTGAGGTGTCAGCGACATTAACGTCATCACGACTTTGATAGATGTTTTTTTTTTCTTTCCTAGAAATGTATGCAGATCTTATCACCACTTCCCATTTGGAAACGACTTTCTAGA
Source organism: Engraulis encrasicolus (assembly GCF_034702125.1). NCBI lineage: Eukaryota > Metazoa > Chordata > Actinopteri > Clupeiformes > Engraulidae > Engraulis > Engraulis encrasicolus. Next base: position 5,556,088 of record NC_085857.1, on the reverse strand, counting down.
CCTGTCCAACTCCTCAATTCTTATGCGTCATCGTTGCATAAGCTGATTTTTCATGAGGAAATGGCATTAAGTTCAGTCAGGTTTTTTGTTGTTGTTGTCGTTCACAGGAGAGTCTAGTCCGGTCTTGTCACTTCCCGTTTGGAGAAGAGTCACGCCAGATGTGCATGGCGGCGGAAACAAGACATCTCATGACCGTCCATGCATCATGCTTATTGTCTCTGGCATGCAGCCATGACACAGGGCCATACGGTACTACACAGTAAAGATTGAAGTCCTCAGGCCCTGCCGTGACCAAATGCCAGGGCACTCGTCTGCCATGCGGCTGACCCGGGTTCGATTCCCGACCTATGGTCCTTTGTCGGACCTTGCCCCGTCTTTCTCTTCCCACTCGCTTCCTGTCACCTACCTTCACTGTCCTATCATAAATAAAGTAAAAAAGACCAAACAAATGAATAATCAACCCCTTAAGACATAACATTATAAATTAGCTGTTACCAGCATGGCAATGACCAAGTCGTAATGGCAATGACCAATGACCAATGACCAGCATGGCAATGACCAAGTCGACCCCGTGCACTGTCATAGCAGTGTAGTACTATAGTAGTTAACTTTCTATTCTATTATGTCTATTACAGCATGCCACAGGAGGTATGGCGTGCATTAAGGGGCTACCTTTTCAATGTCTATTACAGCGTGCCACAGGAGGTACGCCGTGCATTAAGGGGCTACAAAAAAGATTGAAGTCCTCAACCAGGCCTGCCGACAGGGACCAACAGGACAGGACAGGACATATCTCTTTTTTTTAACTTTGAATGAACTTAAGAATCGGACTGTGGGATGAAAAAGATGGTAGATTGAGATAATGAAATACTGTTTTTAATTATTTGTTTTGGTTGTGGGAGACACTTTGATAAATGGTTGTTTGTATTTACCTTGAGTGGTTGGGGAGGGCGGGCTTTCTGTGTCATGTGACCTAGCTCTACCTCCTTACCTGATATACCTTTCACCTGCAATTGTTTGGCATGCCCTGATGAAGACAATGGGTCGAAACGCGTAGGCATGTAGCCAGTATTTAATAAAGGCTTTTTAAACTTTAGTAAGGAGTGCCTCAAATAGTGTTTTTTTATCTTTTCATTGAAGTTTGGACGCCCAAGTTCTTTTTGATGAGCACCCTTTTTTACTAACTGGATACAGGACCCAGTGAAGCATTCCCTTTTCTCTTTTTTGAGGACAGGACAGGGCTCAGGAAAAGGGGGGCCCCAAATGTAGGCCCCATTACGTTGCATGTATTGAGAGGGAGGCCTTTTCAGATAATTTTGTGCCGGGCCTGGTGTTCACAGCTTTCAGGAGTCCTGGGGCCTCATTTATCATCAGTTCGTAGAATGTCTTCTAAATTGTGTCTTAGGAGTGAAATTTAGAATGTTCGCAAGTACAGAAAAATCGGGATTTATCAAACGTGCGTTGGCTGTTCCTACGCACACGTCTGCATGATAAATCCCACACCTTCCAAATCACTGTGCACGCGCGCATTCGGGGTGATTAGCATCCCGAAACGCCTCCAAGTAACCATATATGGTATTAAAATATATTCAAATGCCATGTTAATTCGAAGGCGCCACCCTGTTCGGACACACATGAACACACGCGGACACACGCGCCAGTCGAAGCGCTGGCGGGAAGTGCGGATATAGAACCATTTCTGTGGCAGAAGTGAAGGTGCTCTCGACAGGAGGAGGACCGTGTTTCAAAATAAGTAAAAGAAGGAGACACACATGAACGAAAACACTGTAAAATAGCACAGTGTCATACTCCATTGTCATTCAAAGCAAACTGTAGCTTGCATCATGGGCGTAATTTATGGTGGGGACGGTAGGGACACGTCCCCACCAATATTTAGCCCCCTACTGTGTAATCACGACCAGTGTTGCCGGTAACGTTGTCGCACTACTTTTTTTTTCAGTAACGAGTAGGCCTAGTCTAACAACTACCATTTCAAAACGTCAGATTAAAGTTACTTATGTAAGACACCGTGCGTTACTATTTCTGGTACATAGGCCTGCCTACAGTACTTTTTGTTTCAAGCGAGGAGTTTGTGGCGACGCCTGAGTATATGATATGAAAAAAAAACTTTTTATGAAAACTTTTATGAAATGCGATAGAGGGATAACTTCGCCCTGCCATTAAATCAGATTGTGGTGAAATGTAGTAGCCTAGTCCTACGTATAGGCCTACACACAGTTCTGAATCTTAATTAGCCTATTCCAACAGTTGTGCCGACATCATCGGCAATTTCTAATTCACTATTTGGGTGCAGGGACCGGAGCCCTGCAGATGCGTAATAGTTGCGTGACAAGCAGAGAGAGGCGGAGAAAGGTGAAGGATAAAGTGGCCTATTTAAGAAGAAATGTGGTATCTGCGCAGCGCAGATAATAACGAATTGAAATGCACACTTGATCTACTAATACGGGTGTAGCCTATTTAAACTACCGTCGAAAGGACGGGCAGGCTTCAGAATCTTCAGTCTTCCTTTTTTTTAAAAATCCATCGGACAAACCTGTGTTAACGCGACCCATGTGGTAAATGAAAGAGTTCCTAAAGGAAGGCTACACTTCGGCAACACATTTCCCTTATTTCATATTAAATTAACCTGACTTGGTTTTACAGGCTATTTAACTGTAGGACTACTTGAGTAGCCTAGACTAATTGCTGCGACTTGGTTCTGATCTCGCTGAACATCCAACGCGGCTGAAATGGAAGCCTTCTTCCATGAAGAGTATGTAACCAACATCATTCAAAAAGGCCTACACCTACTCATTGTGTTGTATTGGATTTCGGTCATGTAGAAGGGCTACAAAGCTAACTGGTATGTTGTTGCATTAAAATTCGCCTACAACGTGACACAGTTGGTGCGCAACTATGTGGTGACATCGCTGGGATTTCTGTCAAGACGCGCTGCGCAAAGACACTTGCACGCGCACGTGTGTTGCCTGTAGGCTGCTATGATGCAAACGCAGCTACAGGCAGGTTAGAAAGCGAGAGATAGGGAGTTAGCCTATGAGAATGTGTTGTTTTGTATGTAGGCTACAACAGTCCACGCAGCATCGCTAATTTTGGAGGATAAAAAGGGTCAGTCGGCACCGGAACCCAAAAAAAATTTCTGGGCCGGGTCTTATTTATTTTTTATTTAAAAAAACATGCAAGCTTATTTCAAGAAAAGGTTTGCAAATGTCAGTGTCATTTTTGTTGCTGTTAAAATAGGCCTAAATGTCAATAAAGTGAGTAGGCTAGGCCTATTGGCAGAACTGGTGATCATTTTCATGTTAGGCAATACCACTTTGCTGACATTTGAACCCAAAGCTACTTATATGTTATTGGTAACAGTCTCTGGAGCAATGTTGTATCAGAACTAGCTGCTTTGGTCAATTTCACTCCAGTCATGGATGGAGGTGTAAACAGAGGTAGCCTAAGGGTGGGATTTAAGCCTGCAACCGTGTGATTGAAAGACCAACTTCCTAAGGAACGCTCGTTGACATATCATCTGCTCAATGATATAACATCTGTGTGCCATGAACTTATGATTGGTAATCAGCCCGCACAATGAAATCAGACACAATGAAAATTGTCAAAAATCATCCCCCTCTAAAACCATTGAGCTACATTAATTCATAGGCTAATACATTCACATATTGCGTTAAAATTGTACTTTTAACAATTGTATTTTCTAAATTTTCTCGGGGGAGACCCCCGAACCCCACCAATTTTGTGTCCCCACCAATGTCAAAGTCAAAGTTACTCCCTTGGCTTGCATGGTCAATATTATTTGCAATTTCCTGTTTCTTCCACTCGCACGCATGGTCTGAGGTGTGCGTAGATTTAGGCACATTTCTACGTTCAAGTACATGTTCATAAATCCCATACTTTGCTCAGGAATGATCGCAGGCACGCTTTACGCACAGATCTGTGCCTAAGAACGCTTGATAAATGAGGCCCCTGGATTCAACACTTAGAAAGTTACTTCATATCCGCTACGAATTTAAGTCTGTCCTACAAATTCATCGCATAAATGTATGTTAGCCTGATTATCATTGACTTTCAAATCTCTTCGAGTCTTGGTCTGACCAAGAGCATAATAATTAACGTGGGCGGCAATGTGTGTGTTCCTGAGAAGTCCAGAATGGTGCAGCCCACTTCCATGGCAATTGGAATCCCTCTGTATTCTGGAATGTTGCTGCCTGCCAGCTTCTCTCTGACAAGCAGCAGACACGAACAAAACAATCATTAGTCTGCCCTGCACTAAATAAAAACCATGGCCAGTGTTTGATCACATGTCCTGCAGAAAAGGAAAGAGAACAGAAACAGCAAGTCAGGCCAGGCCAGGAGAGTAGGGACCTGCTGAACAGACAGAACTTGAGCAAGAGAGAAAGGATGCATGGGCTATTTTGAAAGAGGGGGAACAAGGGGGACTGTGTTCAAGCCCTTGCAGTTTTGCAGACAGGACTCAAAGACCAGGTCAAATGTGCACAGGTCCACAGATCTGGTGGCATACTATACTGTATGTCAATGCAATCAGTCAACTCAAAAGTAAAGCAACCCTTTCAAGTTTTCTTTCACAATTAGACATTTATTTTTTCACCCTTGTTAATTCTGGCTGTTGAAACAGTGAAAACCCATTAAGCCCAAGCAAGAGAGAGAGAGGGAGAGACAGAGACAGAGACAGAGAGAGAGAGAGAGAGAGAGAGAGAGAGAGAGAGAGAGAGAGAGAGAGAGAGAGATGGCCAATCTCCAGCACCTGTCCGTTGCACTCCTCACGCCACGGCAGGGCGTGACAGATCAGTTCGTCATCAGTATGCAGTGGTGTGCTTTGGGGTCGCAGAAGACGTTTGACGGCAGCAGGCTTCCCAGAAGTCTCTATGGCATTGGCTGGAAGACATTCCAGATGCTCTCCTATAGGAACCTTGCAAAAAAGCCATGACGAGCCAAGACAGAGGGAAACATGGTGAATGCATGATAAATGTCTAAATGTTTATTTGGCTCTTCTGGTCAATGTTGCCAGATGTGTCTGATCAAATCCCACCCAAAAGGTTGTCAAAAACCGCCAAACTGCGCTAAATTCCGCCCAAATTCAACAAATTACATTGATTTGTATGGGCCCAAAACTGCAGAAAAAACACCAAATGACCAACTTTTCCTGTTTTTACCTGCAGACGACCATCCCTGGCAACACTGCTTGTAGGGGAGAGTGGGGGCCACATTCACTCCAAGTGTTGCATGAACACACATGCAAATCCATTAGGTACAGAGGGGAAGGATTTGCCAGTGTTTATTTAACACTACAGGAGTTGGATCGACAATGCTCTGGGATAGTGGTGTTAAAAGTGACTCTTTGAGTCTTGCATTGACACAGCAAAACCACCAAAAAACAATTAATTTCGCAATGTTACATAATCCAACACTCGGTCGAAAGTCGAAAGTAACTCCTCTAAGAGCTTTTCTGCCTTTATTTGTGAGAGGACAGTGAGAGAGGGACAGGAAACGAGTGGGGAGAGCAGAGCCGGCTGCAGAAACAAGTCGTTGGCCGGCATTTGATGGAGTATGGGGGGGCACCTTGGCGGGGGGTGTGTGGGTCTTCCCCCAGAAAATGTTGTATTTCTTCCTGCATTTTAACCAAATTGTGGGCACAGTTTCAGCTCTATAAGGAACAGTACTTTTGTTTCTAAATACGGGACAATCACATTATTTCAAGGGATCATTGTTCACTTATTATTTCACATTTAGGTCTACTGACAATGTCTAAATAGTGTAGCCTATTCATTTATTTCTTTATTAGGGCTATGGTGGTTAAGCACTGGTGGCATTTTATCTTATACTTTATATTTACTCTATTCAGAAAAAAATACTAATTTGTTGCATATTAATGACCATATCAGCATGTTTAGGTGAATAGGCCCAGGGGGGGCATCCGGATCCGGCAGGATAATAGGGTTTTTCACAGGATCTGGGTCTGGCAGGATCTTAAGCAGTGGATCTGATATCCGGTAGGATCCTAAAAATCAGGATCTGGTGCATATCTAGTTTTTACGTTAGCCTAGGCTTTTCAATCAGTCTTTCACAACCCCAATTGCTGCATGGAGTGAAAGCGCTTTGGAAGCGGCCGTTACAGGCAGTGTGACAGTAAGCAAATTAGTCTAAAAAGTAGTTTGAGCCAACGTAATAGAAAGGGCCCACGTGTGCAAGTTGGCTATGTGTTTCAACCCTTTCGTAGTATCCGGTTCCGGATCCGGCAGGATCTTAAGCAGTGGATCCGGTATCCGGCAGGATCCTAAAAATCAGGATCCGGTGCATCTCTACAAATGACCCAGGCCAGAATCGAACCGGGGTCGGCGGCTTGTGCCCTATCGTTAGGCCACCGCACGGCAGGGCCAACTCTCTGAGTCCTGCATTGACATTGCAAAACCCAAACAATTAATTTCGCAATGTTACGTAAACCAACACTCAGGGAGTCGAAAGTCTCCTCTAAACTCTTTAGAACTCCTCTAAACTGTGTTTGATTCGCCCTGTTTGTGTTGAATGAACAATGAACAAGCTTTACTGTGTTGTAGTGGGGGCAGAGGCGATTCTAAGGTCAGGTGGGGCCCCAAGCGAAAATGCAAAAGAATGAGCATTTGAACCAAATTTGCCACTACTGTGGTAAAATGTGGGCTGTTATTCACTATCAAGGGGCTTGGGGGCTCTATCGACTGCCTGCCTTGCCTCGTGGCAAGATGCACCTCTGAGTGGGGGGCAGAGATAAGGAGAGAGAGATCAAAATACTCAGAGAGAAGAAAGACAGTTCAGTTTGCAGACTGCAGTCCTACAACACGCCTTGCACAAGGCTTCACACCGTGACACATGTTGCATTCATGTGACCCATGAAAGTTTCCAGTTCCCTAGAACAGCATTGGTAGACTAGTAGACATACCTCATAGGAATTAATGTGCACTTTGTCACACTTTACAATTTACACTCTACTCCCATTAGACCTCCCGCCCCCCTCCCCCTCTCAACCCCCCGACCACCACCACTCCCCCTCTGTGGATTCCGCGGCAACCCGTATGGACAGTGACGGCATCCCGCTTCGGAATTTCCGCACGCCGTTTCTCAGCCAGCCCCCGCCCCCTTCTCTCTCTCTGCCCCTCACACTCCCACTCTTTTTTTTCCTCCCTCGTTTTCCCTTTCCCTTTTACTGACTCTGCCTCCCTCGCTCCCTCACTCTCTCTCTCTCTCTCTCTCTGTTTCATGGACTGACGGGAATTCCAGGCAGTCACATGTTTCAGCAGCAGAGGAAGGCCAGGCCCACTTTCTCTGTTTAAATATGAGCGCTGGAGCCTCCGCTGCCTCACTCACTCACACCTCCCGATCTCAGCTCAGCACGAAGGGGACCAGCAAACGCAACAGCTACCAGCTACAGCAACCGCAAGTGCAACTGCAAGTGCAAGTAACTGCTCACCCACTTCAACCTCAACAACCCTCATCTACACTCTTCATTCTTCTTCTGCTGCACGGATTTGTTTGCTTCCTGTTATCTTGTCTTGTCTTACCTTCAACCACCATGGCCCTCCTGCTTAAAGCCCTGTGCATCCTGGGAGCTCTGCTGGCAATCAGCCTGGAGTCCAGCAATGGTAAGTCTCTTAGCTTTAATAATAGGACTAGATAAGACATCTATAGAGGAAGAGATTAACGTGGAATGGAAAAAGAGCAGACTGGTGGTACGGGATAGTAGCCTATGTGTGCAGGAGAAATGCCACCACAGAAAAAGAGTTGTTACTGTATGTGGTACTCTGTTGAGGCATAGTTATTATTGAATATTTGTACCACTATGCATGCAAGCTAAAATGCATTTGTAGCAGGTTATTGTCTATTTCCATTAACACAGTTGTTAGTAAATTACACCAGTGGGGTCGAGTGATATCAGCAATTGCAAGATAACGGGCCCAATACCCTGAAAAATAATTGTTGCAAGTCGCTTTCAATAAATGAAAGCGTCAGCTAAGTGCTATGTAATGTTTGCAAGGTGTTGTTGGTGCAGCTACCTGTAAGAGTGTCTGATTAGGGAGTTGATCTGGGGATAGAAGGGTTGCAGGTTCATCCATGGCTACACTATACCCACACAGCATGGCATCTACCCCAGCTCAGGCCTAGTCAGGCCGTGCCCTCCTAGTGACGCAACACCCTCAGCGTTGCTTGCTTCTAGTCAGGCCATATGCAATACAGTAGGCCTATCGTTTCTGAGCTCCTCCAACTCCTCCGGGAACTCAACTCAACAACTTTGTATGCAAGCAAGCATACAACCATTAGCAAACCAAGGGAGGCAGGTCGACTATGCCGTTTGAGAAATGTTAATTGTTAACCTCAGTGTAACACAAAGTAAATAGATGTTTACCGTGACAAAACAAGTTTTCTGTCTTAATTCACGACACTAAGAGTGTTACATTCAATTCTAAGTGTACTAAGCTGAAATGATGCTCTTTAACCTTAACTGGCAGCAGGTTACATTAGAGCTGTTCTGGTAGTTGTTATATGGTGATGCATGTGGTGTATGGTTATAGTGCATCAAGCAGGTAGCAGGCTTCACTCAGGTTTCTTGATAACTTTTAAGGGTAATGTCCCAAATAAATACTTAGAATCAAAGAAAAGGGTGGCGCACCTTGCATCAAATTTTTCTTCTTTATTTTTGTGCACAGACGCGTTTCGGCGTGTGCCTTCCTCAGTGTGCAACCTGGTTATAGTGCATGAAATGTTCGGACTGACAGTGTAGATACCAGATAATCGCTTGCACTATACTATATATTTTCATTCGACAGCTAATTAAAAAAAGACAGCATGTACATGAACATATACATTTTGCAAGGTTGCAATTTATGTGGGTGGTGGTGGTGGTGGTGGGGGGGATATCGACACATGATTTTGATCTTGATTCTTTAATTTATGTTGCTTTAAAATCTTACAAAGCTTGCTGACCAGGATCTTGTCTTTGTCTCCTGACAGGTTCTCGGCTGCCTCAAGTGTGTAACTGTGGCAGGTCAACCCCAAGGTTTCCTCCCCAAAACATTACGGACTTCTCCATCAACGAGAGAACCAACAAATGCGGAACAGAGATCATGTGAGCACAATGGCCTTTTAACTCACTCTGCAGCTGCTCTAGCAACTCTCTCTCTCTCTCTCTCTCTCTCTCTCTCTCTCTCTCTCTCTCTCTCTCTCTCTCTCTCTCTCTCTCTCTCTCTCTCTCTCTCTCACTCCGGAGTGCTGCAAAGCATTTGCCTGCTTTCTTTGTATACATTTTGTTGAGCTTAAATGCAAATAATATATGCAGTTCTTGAAGTGCAAAAAGTGCATACAAATGTACATTCTCATTTCTAATGACTTTCCCCCTTTCATCTTCTGTCTTGCAGACTGACAACAAACAGGGCAGATGTGAAAAAGGTCTGCCTGGATCCAAGCAAGAACCAGGGAAAAAGGATTCTGCATTGCTGGACAAAGTAAGACCATCTACTACTACTACACTTTCCATGAAAGAGCCAAGTAGAGAGAGCAAGAGAGCTTACTTTGTAATACAGCAATGACGCCATTTCAGTGGAATGGATGCGTTAATAAAAATCTTCAGTACCAAATGTTCATGAGCCACTTAGCTGTCAAACGATAGGTCAAAAAGTAAAACACCCTTACACAATCAGTACGTAACAACATTGGTTAATTCAAGTGACTGCTGCAGAAAAAGCAAAATAGCAAAGGCATGGTTGCATCAGTCACCTTGCAAGTGTGGCTTTGCCTCTACATGCCACTGGGACAACTAAGACGGCATTCTTTCACCCTGTAATGAGTCATTTAACCATTTGCTGACTCGTCGCAATGAGTCATCTCCTCAAAAATGCTACATAGTCTGGCGTAGCCCCTTCACGCAGGCTGTTACACCAGTGAAACGCAGTAATAGTCTCTGACAAAAAGAAACTTTACTACCATAGTACTACACCACTGACAGTGCTCAGGGCCTTTAGAACAGTAATTAACTTGGTGATTGCCATTCTGGGAACATGCTTATGGGTTGTGTCTTACTGGGTTAAATGCTTGCCACATTAGAAACAGATTTATTGATGCCTATTGACTGTGGTGGCTGGCTACTTTGATGTAGTCTATGAGCATCTAGAAATACATCTGACATATTTCTCGAGTAGTAATAATTTCATTTCTTTAATTGACAGTGCACTCTTGTAAACATGCCTATAAATGAGACAGGGTTAGCAACCGGCTGAGTTTCAACTGTAGGCCTTTGGCCAGATGTTATTTTAGATACATGGCATCTGAAAAAAAATATCAAATAATATAATAATATGAAATCTGAAAACGATTCTGCCAAGACATTGGCGATGGAATTGATCATGAATCACCAAAGTTAAAGGTGTGGTTGCAGGTTAACCATTTTAAGAACATGTACTATTATGACTTCACGTTGGGTGTTCCGCAGGCTCATAGGAATCTATGTAGAACCTTAGAATCCTGGGGGAGTTCCCCCAACGTGATGTCATACCTGCAACCCCACCCACAAAATTGTTAACCCCTGGGCACTGAACTCACACGTCTATATCATTTCATTTATTTGTTTTGCAGCATCATCCAGAGGGAGGAGGGCAGAAAGGCTGAGTGCATTCGACCAATGATGAGACCCAGGGCAGGTGTCGAGTCGAGGACGACCGAAGTGACAGCAACAGCAACAGCAACAGCAACCGGCTTCACGGTCACAAAGGAGCTCCTGTTTCCCTCATCAACATCGGCTGCTGCACAGCAGTACACTTCCACTCCTGCAGCATCCAGCAGCAGCAGCTGAAAACCATGAACATTCAGACAAAGGAAACAGCACCACCAAGAGGCCCGAAAGAAACCCTACACTCTCCATCCCATCAATGTCTGTGCGTTCTACCAAAGACACTATAGTGTGCACTTACACTACAGCACAGGCGGATGGACTTGGGTTAGTGATTGCCAGGACATGGCCAAGGTTCCTTTGAAGAAAAAAGGAGAGTTACCACTATTTTTTTTTACTAACAAGAGACCCTATTTTTTCATATATTCCCAACGGTGTGTGTTGGTAATGGTCTGAGTTACAACAGGAGATTTTTTTTTCACTCCTCCTCCCAACTTCCCCCCAAACCAGCCAGATATGAGTACTGTGTGGACTACTATTTTGTTTTGCCATATACTAGAATGTGTTTTTGTCATTTTTTGTAATCATTTCAGAAAAGTGGACTTGTGTATGTGGATGATAATCTATTTTTAGTGTCACAAACTTCATCCATTTTTAATCTCATTTTTTTACATGAAGAGATTTATTTTGTTCAGCCACTGTCACTTTACCACACATGGGCAACGTGTGTGTGTGTGTGTGTGTGTGTGTGTGTGTGTGTGTGTGTGTGTGTGTGTGTGTGTGTGTGTGTGTGTGTGTGTGTGTGTGTGTGTGTGTGTGTGTGTGTGTGTGTGTGTGTGTGTGATCTAATCGTTCCAATGGCATTAACCCAAAGCCATCTTAGTGAACAGTTTGGCGTCAGGGAAACATTTGGCACTGCTGCAAACGTTCATATAACTTCCATCAAATGCAAGCATTTTGCTGGTTGTTACCCCTTACTTCCACATGCAGTGTTGTCAGATTTGGTGGTTACCCGCCCATTTGGGCTACTTGTGATGGCCGTCTGCGGGTAAAAACGGGAAAAATTGGCCATTGGGCGTTTTTTTCTGCCGTTTTATGCCCATAGAAATCAATGCAATTTGTTGAAATTGGGCAAAATTTAGCACATTTTGGCGGTTTTTGAGAACCTTTTGGGCCGGATTTGATCAGACACATCAGGCAACACTGAGCACATGTGCATTTCATAGGTTGTTAGCTTTTCATAGCCGAAGCAAGAGCTGACAACTGGGGTGCTCGGATCAGCATCGGTTTTGACAAACTTTTGCACATTTTAATTCAGTGCCAAGGTTACTTTCTAAACATTCCTTAGTGGTTTAATTGAAATATTTGGATACTTGATGTGCTTTTCTTGATGTAATTTGATAACAGTTCGCCCGAGTATCTGAGCTATGCAAAAGAAAGGCGTTCTGAAGCACCCCAGTTTTACATCCAAGGCATCGATAAACACTATAGTTGATCAATATGTGATCAATATATTTATGTGCAGGCCTCAATATGTAATGCCAAAGGCTCCCTGAGTGTTTCATATATTGATGGATTGGGTGACAGAAGAGAATGTATTTGAAGCCATGTTGGAAATGATGAAGTTGTTGCTCTATTTGATATTTAATCTTAAACTTATATTATTGATTTATTTATGTCCATGTTATTGGACTGTCTTGTGCTGTGTTTGTTAAATAAATGTCATTAACAATCACAAATGAATGCCTTGTCATTCTTGGACTAATTAGGAAATACTGAAGCACATTACACTCAGCCACTGATGTCGTACTAACTTTTCTTGATGGCTCATGACAGTGGTGTAGTCTACTTTTTTTAAGGTATACTGTATATTGGAGCATGTTTTGAAGTGGGTATACTGTATATATTTGTGTCATTCAAAATAATGGATCAATCAATTTTAAGCAGGTATACTTAAATCCCTGAAATTTAGAAGTGGGTATACTCCGTATACCCGTGTTCTACGTAGACTACACCACTGCACTCAGCCACTGATGTACCAACTTTTCTTGACGGCTCATGATTGCTCCACGCAGCTCGGAGCACCTCGGAAGTCTCATGGAAGTTGCATGGTATGGGCCAGGGCTCGACATTGGCACCTGCCAAACGGGCAAATGCTGGTAAAACTTGGCTGTGGGCTGGCTAGTCTCAATAGTCAATTTGGCAGCTGGCTTATTCCTTGGTGTGACATATCAGAGTAGCCTATTTTCTGTGGTTTGCCCTGCATTGTGTATCAATTGTTCGTATTTAAGTTCAAGAAAAAGCTCAGTTACTCAGTTTCCATTTGTTTGATTTATTTCTAGAACGCTATATATGCACGCATCTTCTTGCTTTAGCACCTCATCTTCTGAGGTTAGTTGTACAGTATCATGATAAAGAAAAAAACATCAAAGTTGTGGCTCGCAGAATAGTTGAATGGCTAATAATTTGAGAAAACTGATAACCACAACAGTGGCTAGTGAGTGAAAAAGTTAATGTCTAGCCCTGGTATGTACATGGAGTGGGGAAATGAATTGGCTCCTGTAATAACCATTTAGTGCAGACTCACTGTATATAGGAAGGTCTCTCTCTGTCTCTCTGTCTCTGTCTCTGTCTCTGTCTCTCTGTCTCTGTCTCTCTCTCTCTCTCTCTCTCTCTCTCTCTCTCTCTCTCTCTCTCTCTCTCTCTCTCTCTCTCTCTCTCTCTCTCTCTCTCTCTCTCACACACACACACACACACACACACACACACACACACACACACACACACACACACACACACACACACACACACACACACACACTACACTCTCTCTCTCTGTCTCTCTCTCTCTGTCTCTCTCGGTCTCTCTCTCTCTCTCTCTCTCTCTCTCTCTCTCTCTCTCTCTCTCTCTCACACACACACACACACACACACACACACACACCACACACACACACACACACACACACACACACACACACACACTCACACACTCTCTCTCTGTCTCTCTCTCTCTCTCTCTCTCTTTCTTTCTCTCTCTCTCTCTCTCTCTCAACAATATGTCTTCCCTCACCTCGGCCTCAGCCCTTTCATTATTTTTTTTGCTGTCATGCTGGCTGGTGGAGGCTCAATCTGAGAGGAGCATTCGCAGATATGCAGTTATTTAAAAGCCCTTCTGTACATTTTGGTGGTAAATTGTGACTATATTGCTTGTCATTAGGCCTCAAGTTGATGGTTCCACCAAGTCTGATGAAGAGCACACCACTCGAAAACGGTCACTTGGTAAAATACAAGAAAAACAAAAACAGCTAACGTATATTTAGTTTCATTTGTCCAGGCTAATTCCAAAGCCAGGCCCAGCAATACCTGCTGATTTAAATCTCATTCCTGTCAAGCTGATTACTGTCATTGAGTCTGTACTGTATACATCCAGGTATCCAAATGACTGTTTTGTGTACTTTGTATCTGAACCTTTACTGGCAGAGAGTAGTGTGCTTGTTTGGCATTATGATCACAATGTGGTTCAAAATCAATGACACACATCACATCAGCAAACAAGTACCTGACTATTTAATTCCACAGACTGTAGCCCTACAGGTATGTTTGTTATTGCAAAAAACAATAACAACAGCGTGAATAGGCTCGAGGCACAGTGATTGGCTCTGGCACATTGTTCCAAGGTAGTGGCACCAGTGCACGTTCAGACAGAAACCAGAATTGTCATCAGTCATCAGTAGTGTTGTCAAGCCAGGATTTCTTCTGAGACAATGAAGGCAGCACAAGTTTAAACAGCCCTCACAGGACGTGGGCTCACATTGTATTGGTGATGTGTCGGTCGCGAACGAGAGCCGACAAAGAGCCGGATCTTTGAGGTGAACAACAAGAACCGGCTCCACAATGGGAGTCGTTTTGGGAGCCGAATTGTTTTATTTTTTATTATTTGTATGCTCTTCCGGTGCCTCACTGTCTCTCTCCCTCCCTCTTGTTACGCATTTGCTCTGTAATTCCCACATAACCGAAGATTTTAATACACGTTTCTCTCGATTTGTTGGCAAAATTGGCCAAGATGTATAATGAGCATTGGCAGTGGTTACAGACAGCAGTCAAGGAGCAGAAACACAACAGAAGTAGACCAGAAACTAAGCAAAAACTATGTATGTATGGAGAGACGACTGGGAGCCGAAAGAGCCGGCTCTCCATAATAAGAAGAGCCAAAAGAACCGCATCTCAGAAAAGAGCCGAAAATCACATCACTACATTGTATGAGGCCACCAACAGTTGTAATTTTACCCAGTAGCAAAAGTTAAATGTCATTCAAAATCAACAGTTGGGGAGAGGGTAGTTTCACACATCCTGAGGCCAGAGACAATGACCGACTTTATTTGGCCTCTCAAAGACTGAGGTTGCATTCCAATATGCGACCTTGCGTCCTCCCCCATATGAAAAAGAATTATATGATTCATATACTGCAAACATGCATGTTCCTTACATGAAATCGTATAGAAAAAATGTGCCAGATTTGCAAGAGTCACTTATACTTTTTCTAATATATGTCTATCATGATAGTCGATTATGGCCCCTTTTCGAAAAGAAATACTATATGGAACTTATACGCATGCCATATAACATGACTGTATGCAGTATAAATTCTTATAAGAGTTTGACATGCCAACAATGCATAATACTATATTATACTGACTAAAACATATGAGAAAACTACTATATTCCTATAGAAATAATGCACGTTTTATGTTAAAATCATATTGAAGTCTTATTCAATTTACGTGTGGGACTCTGACCGCTACACCAAAGAGCCAGGCTCGTTGGCATGTTAGTCTGAACACACCCACAACCCTAGTGATGGTCACTCCATCACATTGCCTTCCCCTTCGGGAAGCGCACGCGTGCGCTTCACACACTCATGGTGTCCCTCACACAACTGCCCATCATGCTTCTCCCATCCAATGTGCCCCATCATCAATGCTTCACCTATCACTGAGGTCCCTCACACGGGGGTAACCAATCCTGGGGGTCCCTCACATGGAATTACGGCTCACACACCATGAGTACGCTTCCGATGGCCTCACGGTACCATCCCACTTCTGACACCATTTATAGCGAAGGGGAGTAGAGTTGCCCAGCTGGGACTTGAACCCAGTGCTTCTGGGGTAGTAAACCGGGGCTCTGACCGCTACACCAAAGAGCCAGGCTCGTTGGCATGTTAGTCAGAACACACCCACAACCCTAGTGATGGTCACTCCATCACACGTATGTTCCGTACATGTTCCGTAGTTGGATTTTACAGACTTCCTATATTAAGTTTATATGAAGTTTACAACTTGAAATGTAATATTCGTATATACATTTTATAAAGTTTATACATTTAATTATATGCAAACCTGATTTAATTTGTACATTTCTTAAACAGTTTCTGACACCAATATTTATATGAATTCTGCACATTTGTCATATGAAGCATGAGACTTTAAATGTAATATTTGTATATAACACAGGCCTAGACAGTCTAAATAAGCTTCCCGGAAAAAAAATCAACCTGACGAAGAACTTCACTCATGATTTTTTATTTGTCTTTCTTGACTGTCACTTTGATTATATATAGGCCTATATTGCCTAAAGACAAATGTGTGTATGTGTGTGTGTGGGGGGGCGGGGTGTCTGTCCCGCATTGTCCCTCCGAAGCATACCCCTTGTCCCCCCTTGGACTTATTAGCAGGTGGTCACCCTAGCTGGAAATAAGCTACAACAAATATTGCATGGTGCACCTTTAAATATGGCATACACATAGGGCCTACTGTAACATATACAACAACATGGCACAAATACAGCACACATCTGATTGGCATTCATCCAAAAACAGCACTATTTTCCAATCTTTTTACTTATACGAAATATATAAGCCCATAGTAACATAAATCGTGTATGGAATATATGACTGACAGCACTATTTTGCAATCTTTTTACTTATACGAAATATATAAGCCCATAGTAACATAAATCGTGTATGGCATATATGACTGACAGCACTATTTTCCAATCTTTTTACTTATACGAAATATATAAGCCCATGGTAACATAAATCGTGTATGGCATATATGACTGACAGCACTATTTTCCAATCTTTTTACTTATACGAAATATATAAGCCCATAGTAACATAAATCGTGTATGGCATATATGACTGAAAATGAATAAAAAAATAGTTAGATTTGTATATGTGGGTTTGTGCCTTGTATGACCCTTATAATATTCTTATGGAACAGATATAATCCATATGCGTTTTTAATAAGACTTTTTCATATGGGCCCCTTGTGCTTGTGACCTCTTACCAGGAAGTAATACGTCATGATGACATCACTGACAACAGCATTATATTTCAATATCTCGCAAAAGCTCAATTGTAAAGTCATTTTCTCCGTGGACAAAACATTATAGTTTCCCTGCTGTCAGCTAAGCCACAACAACTTTTAGGGGACTGTTCATCGTTCACCATCCCGATTGCAAATGAGAAAATGACATTAGAATTGTGCTCTTGCAAGATATTGAATTAAATTTCTGTCGTCACTGACGTCATCATGAGGTCAGAAGCAGGCAAGTGAGCAAGGGAGGACGGGAGTCCGCATAATGGAATGCACCCCCTGTCATTAGTATGAAATGGTGCAGAGAGGAAGTGGTGAAAGCAGTGTTTGGGTCATGTGTTTAGTGCGGATATAACCTGTAGGGGGCAGCATTATCAATTCATGAACGCATTTCACCCTGTTGGAAGCTGATGAACCACAGGAATTGTTTTGGAAACATTACTTGAAACTTGAAAAAAATGCTGTAGCGATTGACAAACCTCTTTACAGTAGCTTAACAGTCAGATTGGCTGTGTAATGAAATACATAGGCCTACATTTAATTAAAAAAAAGAACGAAAAAAGCAAAAATTAGCCTACTCATCTGGTTATTATAAGGAAAGGCAATTACTGTGTAATATGCAAACCATTAGCTAGTGTGTGTGTGTGTCTGTGTGAGTGTGTGTGTGTGTGAGAGAGAGTATGTTTGTGTGTGTGTGTGTGTGAGTGTGTGTGTAAGAGAGAGAGAGAGAGAGAGAGAGTGTGTGTGTGTGTGTGTGTGTGTGTGTGTGTGTGTGTGTGTGTGTGTGTGTGTGTGTGTGTGTGTGTGTGTGTGTGTGTGTGTTTGTGTGCGTGCGTGCGTGTTTGTGTGTGTGTGTGTTTGTGTGCGTGTGCGTGTTAGCGGTGCACCTTCGCCTCATGGCAACAGTCTCCTACAAGTGTCTCGCTTCCTAAACTGATCATGCCAAAGACTATAAATACTGTGTAAATACTGTGATGTTGATACAGTATCCTTCACAATTATAAATGGCCGACCACAACCTTGGATAAACATCAACTCAAATACCAACCCAGTTCCAGCACTTTGATACCCAGTGACACTGACAGCGTAGGCCAGGCCCCAGGTCATCTGGAAAACCCAGCCCATTCTGACATAGTACCACCAAAGAGGTTGGATACGTGTATATAATAAGAGGAATCGAAACACGCCCACTCAATGCAAAAGCGTGTGCTCAAAATTTGGTCTCCTAAGGGGGCGTTGTCCCTCCTTCTTTTCTTTTCGTGGTGTTTGCAGAAGACGTGTGCTACCGCCATCTACAGCGCTAAAGGGACTCCATTTATTCTCTACCTCAAGACTCCGAAGGTCTCCTAAAGGGGCGTTCACCCGACGTAAAGTGGATACCGGAAAAGAACCCATCTGCTTTATCTCACTCTCATATACGATTCTCTGGTACCACCATCCAGGCATTAGTGTTGTGACGTTCGCGTTCTTTTGAACGCTACCTCTTTTTCGTTCATTTTCCATTCATTTTAAGCATGTGACCTTGAGTATTTTAATTTGGGGGAAAAAACACAATTGTCTGCTTTAAAGTGTGGCAGAAGCCGTCTTTAGAAGCAGGCGGGTAATCAGTTGTTGTTTGGACAAAATTACCTAGAGGTGGAGTCAAAATATCACATTCCAAACACTGAATGAATCATTTAAAAAGAGCCAAAAGAGCCATTCTTTTGAATGGCTCTTTGAAAAGAACGAGCCACTATGATCCAGATCCCGTCAAAGACCCATAAATCCCATCTCTACCAGGCATGGGAGGCTGACAGGCCATGTGGCTACATCTTTGTGTACATATGTGCAGATTTACACTAAACACTATTGAAAAGTATGTAAACACTACTGAGAGAGACACTCACTGTATACAGCATGATTGAACTTCTGTTTGGGTAAAATTGGAGACGTTTTTGGAAGTTTGTGTTTAGTTAGCTTTACCCTATTACCGATATTTTAAAACTTGTTTATCAATTTGGAGCATGGCCATGTGAGTGACATATTATTGGCTGGCAAACCGTCAGCCTCAATGTTCAGTCTTACAGGCCTTTTTTTATGACATCAGACACATTTGACTCAATGCCTTCAGAGCAGTTTACGGAAGTTGCATCCGGTAGCATAGACATAAAGGCACACACCGCTGTGTTCTAAGATTGTGTGTCTGGAACCGGTGATCAATTTTGCCAGCTTTGCTTCAAAACAGAACTGGTGGCCCTACCGCGGCTGATATGGTAGGGCACACGTTTACCACTCGGCCGACCCGGGTTCGATTCCCGGTCTGGGTCCTTTGCCAGCCCTTCCCCATCTCTCTCTCCCAGCTCACTTCCTGTCTCTCCTCCACTATCCTGTCTCACAAAAACCAATAAAGGCTGAAAACCCCCCAAAAAATATTCTTTTAAAAAATGGAACTTGTGTTCATTTGTCATTTCAAAAGAAGGGGAATGTCAAATATAGTCATAGAATGCATACAACTATTACGAACAAAGGCCTGATGGGGCAGCTTACTTGTGTTTCATAATGGCTTTGATCAAAACACTCCAATTATTAATTTTTTTACATTGTTACATTGTTCAAGATTCAAGATTTGTTTATTAGGTCTTATTATAGCTTTGCAGCCTATAAAGACTCAAAATTGTTGTGTTTTTTGTGTCCTCAAAAAAAGATTAAAAAAGAAAAAAGAGGGAGGAGGGGGATGGAAAAAGTGCAAAGAAATTGCCTTGTTGTCTTCAGCATGAATTCAGTAATCTAACTGCTTGGTGGAAGAAACTACTTTGGAGTCTGGTAGTGTGAGATTTCAGGCTTCCGTTTCCCAGATGGTATTATAGAAAACAGTTCATAGTTGGGATGGCTAGGATCAGCCAAGATTTTGTTTGCCTTCCTCATGCTCCTTCCCTCGATTAGCTCCAGTATGGAGGGTAAGTCACAGCCGCATATTTTCTGAGCTGTACGCACAACCCTTTGAAGAGCTCTCCTGTTAGCTTGAGAGCAGTTCCCATACCATACAATAGTGGTCCCCGTCAGAATGCTCTCAATGGTGCCTCTGTAAAAAGACCTCAGGATCTTGGGTCTCATACCAAACTTTCTCAATCGTCTGAGGTAGTACAGACGATGCTGG
The DNA here is from genome assembly GCF_034702125.1 of Engraulis encrasicolus. Taxonomy (NCBI): domain Eukaryota; kingdom Metazoa; phylum Chordata; class Actinopteri; order Clupeiformes; family Engraulidae; genus Engraulis; species Engraulis encrasicolus. The sequence continues at coordinate 5,535,900 of NC_085857.1, read as the reverse complement.
CTTTTTTTTTACGATGCGGTGTGTGTGACTGTCCCAGGTGAGGTCCTCTGAGATGGTAACGCCAAGGAACTTAAAGTCTCTCACCCTGTCCACTGTCTCACCGTTGATGTTAATGGTTTCAAACTGGTGTTCTTTCCTCCTGAAGTCAACTATTAATTCCTTTGTCTTGGACATATTCAGAGACAAGTTGTTTCCTCTACACCACTCAATGAGGTTTATTATTTCTTTTCCGTAGGCTGTTTCATCATTGTTTGTGATTAAAAAGATAACATATCATCCACAAACTTGATTATAGTCCTTACTTACCAATTATAGGTAAAAGCAATGATACACAAAGCAGAAATGCAACCTCTAGTAACGTATATTACTTTTATTTTGAGTAAAAAAACATTAATGGTAAACATTTTATGAAAATATAGAAAAATAAAAAACATGATTTCTCTAATAACAAAACCAAAAGTCACGTCAAAGCTAGACAGACATGTCTTCACAACTGATTTTCAACAGTTTTTAAAAAGGATAGCTAACGCATGTAATTAAAGACATTTCATTACATTCAGTGGTTACACTTTACTTGATGTCGGCATCTTAGGTGTGACATGACAGTGACATAACAGCGTCGTAGTGCAGTCATGGACATGTCATAAGTATTTTATGACCGTTGAGATCAATGACATTCGGCTATGGTAAAGCCAGCTCTAACAATGTCAACTTTTCATGACCATAAAACATTTATGACATTGACATAATGTTGCTCAATGTTACTGTTTCATGGACATTACTAGTCCATGAGTGTGTCTTGACACTCTTTTGACATAACACTGTCATGTTATGCATATGACGCCGACGTCAAGTAAAGTTCAACCCAGGGATGTCAAACTCGGGCCCTGGGGCCAAATTTGGCCAGCGGAGGCATTTTATTCGGCCCGCGAGATCATTTCAAATATCTATTATAATTGGCCCACAAACACCATCAATGTATAGCATAACATGAATTGAACATGAAATTTGCTGTGTCACAGGATGTGTAGACACATTTGATCTAACAAACACGATGGGAATGAGTGAATGTGAAATTTAACTTTGAGTATGAAGTGTATGCACGCACAATTTTAGTCAATTTTTAAAAATAATTGTGGAGTTCGGCCCGCGACTTCGTTCCAGATTTTGATTTTTGCCCTCAGTCAATTTGAGTTTGACACCCCTGGTCTAACCCATTCAGGAATGGTTAGTATGTTAATTGTTCTGTGCCATCCCAATCTGCTAGTAGTCTTACAAGTACTGGCATTACCTACTTATTGTCATTGTATCATTAAATATGCAGTGTGGAACAGACAGGCACATGAAACTGTCCCAAAGATGTATAAAAAATTCATACATTGACGATACAATTCTTATATGTGTAACACCATATTTAAAGCCCGGGACATTGGGACAGAGCACATTCCATGTTCTGAAATATGAACATTTTACATGGAATGCCAGTGAGTCCTACAGTATTTGGCAAATACTATAAACGCTTATGTTTTCCACATGTAAGATTTGTGTTGCCATGCGAGTCTTAATCTTCTTTTCCTGTGCGGTGTTATGCCCTTCAAAGTGCAGTAGCCATGCTAACATTGAAACTGAGAAAAATGCCTTCAAAGCCTTGCTGTTAGATTGGATATTGAGGTTACTGCAAATTTGACATAGCAATATCTCTAAAACAGGACACATTTGGACCATAAGGCTTTGTCACAAGATCAAGGAGGTGCAATGAATGTAATCACGAGTTACTGCACATTGCCTTTGTAGGGAAGTGTTGCCCTCTTACTTCCATGTTTACGTTGTTTTCAGCCATCCCAAACTTGGTCAGTTGCCTTCAGCCATCCCAAACTTGGTCAACCCTTCTTCCTTGAGGGGTTGTAAAGGCACTGGCTCTTCCACTTCTGTCTCTTCTTAATCCTGGCACCGGGAATGGGAAACAAAACAATACAGTCATGAAACAGTGATGCCTCAAAGCTTCTCACTGCTTCTGTTTAAAGGTACTGTACACTGTGCAGGAAATGGTCAAAAAAGATACTGCAACTATGCTGCTCATTGAAACTGGGTCGCCAAATTTGATATTTTCATGAAAGTTTACTAAGTAATAAACTAATATTTTCTAGTATGGCCCAAGTACAGTCATTTGTGCAGCTGAAATGTCTATTTCTTGAAATTCAAAATGGCGGACCATGGAGAAGATCCCCCTTTTCATGTATGAAAAGTGCAATTTTCATTTCATAATGAATACTTATAATTTGATGGTGGTGGTAAGTGTTCATGAAAAAGGTAACATTAGTGAATGGGCAGCATGAGTTCTGGAAATAAACAACTAAAAATCTCACACAGTGCGCCTTTAAGACATTCTTGCTACCTTGCAATTTTGTTGTGTGCAGTGTGCAGTATTCACTTTTGTGCTGTGGAGTAGGCCCTACTGTGTCACAATCACAATGGGAGTTGGAGTTTTGTGGTGAGTGAACTCTACATGTCAACAACCCCGCGACTCTACATAATGAAGTATTGAGCAACTTTGAGCCTCGTAAATGGGAGGAAAGTAGAGATATATAACGATGGCTAAACAGGTGCCGGTCCATCACAGCAGAAGCTAAATTTCACCTAGCTCTGGAATTCTGACTAGCGCTCGGACTTTGGAATGTAGGGGACCTATGGAGGCGAGTTATGAAGCAAACGTTAGGGCTCATCATCAGGTTTTAACACAACGGATTATCCCATTGAGTTAAATGATTGAGTTTTACCTTTCTCCTGTAGTTTCAACCGTTCTCTGAGTATGGCATCACAAAGCTAGCAGTTAACATTAAATCCTATGAGACCAGCTAGCTGCCAGATTGGATGTAAAATGTGCGCATACTCAGAGAACGGCGGGAAGAAAGGTAAAACTCAATCATTCAGCTTAAGGGGAGGTGTGATATGAGCTTTTTTTTTTCAAAAATGGTACAGCATCACTTTAAGCGGCACCTGAGCGACAGCTAAGCGGCACCTGAGCGAATTACATTTTAAATCTCTGTAATTGTGTAATAGAGGTGTTTGTCTGAACTTTGTCTGAATTTGCTGATTAGATTTTGAAGAATCCTCATAGCCAAGGGCGTACAGACTTATTATGTGTGAGATTTTTTTTTACATCTTACGGCCAATAAAAGTATGATAACATTTAATTGTTTGAGTGCTATAATTTAAAGCAGACACTGTTGGCTCCTTCGTGACGATCAGACCCTGTTTTATGACCAATTCCGACTCAGAAATGTCAGGAATTCAATAGGGTTTATTAGCTTTCCCCTCCCACTCCATACCATTACGAGTGTAATCAAAAGAAAGTAGTCATCACCTCTTCCAGCATTTTTGGAGACGCTGCCCCAGGCCTTTGTCGGGATTCACGCAACCTGTAAGTCCTGACGTCACACGAACTCTGAAATGAGTTGAGAGAGTGGAATTCATTGGTCATCATAGTATATCATTACATTACCCTCAACTAGGGATGCACCGATACCGATACTGCTCATTATACTCGTACTCGTACTCGTCAAGCACTTACCGATACCAGGAACAATACTGCTGGGCAGTCATGGGTGAGCGGTTAGGGCGTCAGACTTGCATCCCAGAGGTTGCCGGTTCGACTCCCGACCTGCCAGGTTGGTGGGGGGAGTAATCAACCAGTGCTCTCCCCCATCCTCCTCCATGACTGAGGTACCCTGAGCATGGTACCGTCCCACCGCACTGCTCCCCATGGGGCGCCACTGAGGGCTGCCCCCTTGCACGGGTGAGGCATAAATGCAATTTCGTTGTGTGCAGTGTTCACTTGTGTGCTGTGTCGCAATGACAATGGGAGTTGGAGTTTCCCAATGGGCTTTCTTTATTACACAAAACAATGCAAAATCTTGTCACGTTCTGTCACATTCTCTGTCACTTCATACATTTACTAACATTTAAATCTACATGGAAATGGACAATAAAAATATCACAGGTGGAAAAATACAAGGCCATGCATTTATTTTCATTGTATTTTGGTGGTAAAAGGTATCGGTATCGGTACTCGGTATCGGCAAGTACACACATTAATGTACTCGTACTTGTATCGGTTTTCAAAAAAGTGGTATCGGTGCATCCCTACCCTTTAATGCCTGTTTCCCTGTTTGTTGTGGCTCCACAAGCAGCAGACATGTCATGTAGCTTTGGTCAATTCTACGACATCATTAAAGGGACACTGTGCAGGAAATGGTCAAAAAGGGTACTGCAACTATGCAGCAAATTGAAACTGAGCTGCCTATTGCCAAATGTGATATTTTCATGAAAGTTAACAAAGTAATAAACTATTCTAGTATGGTCCAAGTACAGTCATTTTTGCAGCTAAAAATGGCTATTTCTGGAAATTCAAAATGGCGGACCATGGAGAAGATCCCCCTTTTCATGTAAGAAAAGTGCAATTTTTTCAGTCTTAATGAATACTTAGATTTTTATGGTGGTGGTAAGTATTCATGAAAAAGGTAACATTAGTGAATGGGTAGCATGAATTCTAGAAATAAACAACTAAAAATCTCACACAGTGTCCTTTTAAGATTTCAAGTCACAGTTGGTTGTGTTGCTAATGCTGAAAAATTGAAGTAGGTACATGAGCCTATTTCAGACTATTTCTCTCACTGACAACAGAGGTACAGGCCCCATATTTAAAGATGTTTACTGTAAAAACCCAAATGCTAACCTAACCTGTGACAATTGTAGCAGCAGCAGTCAGATTTCAAAGGCCTCCTCTGATCAATCCATCCAAAATATTCAACAACTGACAAAGTTGCCTTGAGGCTATACAAACACGGGCATGTTACGCATCATTTGCAATAATGAGTTCACATAATAGCAGAGACATTTTCCAATGGTTAAACAGCACTGTGAAAACATGTTGCCTAATTTCTGCTGGAGGACTCCAAATCTCTACAGGAGTGAGTAAATTGCTGTATGCTGGCGTTTACATCAGGATTAAAGCAAAGCCTTTGGTGTCATACACTGTGGCCAGAATTATTAGGCCAACAGTGTTTTGACCATATAGTCCGTTTTTATGCATGTTTTCCAACACCAACCTTTATGAACATGAAAACTTATTGGATTTAAGCATACGAGTTTAAGCAATTAAAACAATAAATTGTTTTTAGACTTTTCAGAGTTTGTTAGATCGTTTTTTGGGGCCTACTTTCCCAGAGGAAAACAAAGTTGCCTAATTACTACCGGTATGCATATCTAATACAGGATGTTGGGCTCCTTTGATCACACCCTCTCTTCTTATACAAATATGCATGACATAGAATACTGAAATCCTATACGTTTTCATGTTCATATAGGCTGGTGTTGGGAAATATGCATAAAATTGACGATATAGTTTTTAAAAAACTTGCTTGCCTAATAATTTTGCACACAGTGTATAATCCTGGCCATTTAGTGGCATAGGCTACAATTGACATGTTGGGTGTAAGTTTAGTTGTTAATGACTGGACTTGTTAGTGACTGACAGTGCATAGTATGTGTGCCCTGAGGAAGATCTGTTCATCTATTGATCCAGGCAGGGGCACCGGCAGAAAAATTTGGCCCCATGAAAGATTCAAATTTTGCCACCCTTAAGGGCCCCTGTCAGTGTTTTCAGTAAGTGGGTCCTTAGAATCTGTAACACCTTTCCCCCCCTAGCAGCACCCATGGAACCAGGTCCGAAAAAGGATATCAGCATACCTGCCAACCTTTAAAAACAAAATTGAGTAGCAACTTATCGCGGCGCGGCAATTCACGGCGCAACAACTTGGCATGGCAAACAAACGGGGTCGCCGGCGGGCCCATCTGAGAGGCTACTTTGTTTTGCGTAGTCTGCCCTACACCTAGGGTTGCCAAATGTCAACAGGGAAGATATGAGACACTTCATTCAGGTAGGGGGTCCTCCCCCAGAAAAAAATGCTTTTCTTAGATGCAATTTCCTGCATTTTAATGCATTTTAGCCTAACATCCCGTGTATCTGGCAAATAGTTTATCTTGCTTTTCACAGTACTTTGAACTACCATAATTTATTAAACTTTCATGAAAGATTTTTTTTTTTGTTTCACACCATAACACCAATAAAATGCTATGATATAGTGTGCTGGAGGCCTCTAAATTAACTTTACTGATCACCAGCCAATATGGCTGTTAATCTTACTAGTCAAACATACCACCAGTCTGGCTAGTAGGCCTAAGTGGCTATTAAGTTATCCTATGTACCAGCCAAACAGAGCATTTGGTCACTTGGGGGGTGTTAAGGAGCTGGAATTGAGTATGAAATTGAAGCATTTGCTGATTATTTTTTGGCTGTAGAAGGTACATGTAGGAAAATGTATAATTTGATTATAAAATACCGAGGCATTTCAGTGATTTTTATGAACAAAAAGTTGAATTGTAATGATACATCATCTCCCCCAATATTAATAAATGGTGATGTTGTCACCTACTGTGAAGAAGCATCAGCAGTAGAGAAAAAGATAAAGACAAGTGTTATCTAAGCTAGGATAATATCAGGTTAATATTATTACGTTGGGGGCTAACATCAAAATCACACTTTCAGCATTCATTCAGTACAAAATGCGTCATGTAGTGGCTCTACTGAGGGACGGGGGCTAATGGCCAATGCTCTTGGAACTTCCACGGTAACTTTTGAGGGGCATCGCTTCTTTTTTTCACTTCTCTGCATGATAGTAGGCCTATCTACCCTCATCTGCCGTCATGAGTTGGCTATTGTTCACTGTTCGGCACATATATGATGATAGGAGAATTGATTTTATTAATAGATTGCCATACGTGATTACGGATAGTAGTCGTGGAGTGATGCATATTTGGTATGACGCACGACCTGTTACACCTGTTCACAGAATGGGCCATGACTCAGGGGGGAACAGTATTCCTATACGGTGTCATGGTAGGTTACGGATGTAGACCTATTCCGAGCACAACCGTTAGAACTATCGCTTTATTTTCCCGAGTTAAAATGATCCGGCGCAAAGGGAAACCGAATTTAGTTTGCTGCTAATTTATAGCGCGGTCATCGACACATTTTCTCATTCGGAAGTAATCTCGTGTCGGTCCAATATCAAAACAAGCAACAACATATTGCCGTCAAATACGGCGAAACATTGGGTGAATCATTACGACAGACCTCGGCCTTTATTTATTTTCATAAGTTTAGGGATTTAGCAACTGGACGCAATTCACTATTCTCATACAGGCTACCTTTCTCAAAGTCCATTTACCTTTGAAACGGTGATTTTGACGGTGCTCACTTGTAAAACTACAGCGACAGTACCAATAATACATGACGACAGGAGGAGGACACTTGTTTCAGAGATTATAGGAGTACATTAACCAGTCTCTCTGCTTGTGTGATTAGATTTCGAAGCAAACTTTCTGTCGGCAGCTGATGCCTCGACTCGAGAGGAGCGCAGCATAACAAATGAATTGAAGACATCCAAACTAGTTCTAGCGCTCTGGTTGGTCAATATTCCCCCCACACGTTGCTGGCCAATGGAAAGGCCAGCGCGAGACAATTGCAAGCAGAGCCATGTCTACGGCTCTGTCTGGTTGCAAGTCTACAGAGCAATTTATAAGGGCCCATGAACACACTTTGCTATTGGTTTTTCGCGTATTTTGAAGTGACAGCGCCGTAGTTTGATGTCAAAATCCGTATCTGCTACACAAAATGCGTAATGGTCGGCAGGTATGTATCAGTGTTTTCAGATGTTTTGTTTTAAAATTAATAGGCCTACTTTTATTGTGTTGGGCATGTTTTAATCGTGAATCGTGTAAGTTGTTCACAATGGAGAAGAAAAGAAACAGCAGCAATAACTTTTGCCTACAAGTCTACAATACCCACAGTGCAGCCCTGGAGTCAGACTGCAGTTATATACGTAGTTAACCCTTTGAGGTGTGCCATCACATGTGATCGGAATTTTTTTTGGCAAAATTTGGGGTTCTCACTTTGATGTCATAAGGACTTTGCAGGATTTTTTTTACAGTTCTAGCTGTAGAATGTTCGAGTAAAATTCTAGAAGGAAAATCTTTACTCCTAGGGAACTCCACATAATGCCTTTTCAGTACTGCAAAGACAACATGCAGGCATGCAAACTTGCCGCTTTTCGGCGAAATTCGCCGTTTTGAAATAAAAATGGGTCATTTCTGTGAATCGTGCAGATCCGAGGAGAAAATATTGGGGGGGGGGTCGAGCGAGTTAAAATGTATACCGCAGAAAATGTCATAGGCCTACAGCTCAATGGCAAATTGCTGGAGAGATGCCACCACCGACAATGACTTTTGACCAATCACAGTATTTCTGTTTGTCGGCACAGCCAATAACAAGAACGAGCTCAATCTAAGTCCCGCCCTGTCTTCATACTTCGAAAGGAAAGAGCGCAAAACCCTGTGTTTTCTGGTCGGCTGGGCTGCGTAGTTATATCAAAAAGACCATTTTCCCCTACCCAAACCCTGAAATGTGCCGTCTTTGGATTTAGCTCTAAACGTGGAAGTCTGCGTGGTTAGTGAACAGGTACCCCACACCTCACAGTTGGTTTAGTTGTTTTGCCTGATAATTTGACTCCGGAGCTTCCCTGCCCTCGTGAAAAATAATGTATTGTAGTGCTTTCTCAACTGACATAATTCACTTAATCATTTGTGTATTCGGTTATATGTTATGCTGTTCGTCATCTCCACTGTTCTGTTCACTTTATAGTCGCGGTCTCTTTAAGAGTTCCGATGACGTTTAATGTTGCCGGCTTTTCTGTCATGCGCGGCGCCATGTTTTTAGTCAGTTACAATAACTTAATAAACGCGACTCACAGAGTCTTAATGTGAGAAGTTGTACGGCTCGTTTTCTTCGCCCTAAGGCAACTTCCACACTGGTGACCCCCGACGTTTGCTTACTGGACGTATCCAGATCGACATGACCGCCAACGCTGTGTCTCTCAAGCTCCCCGAGTTCTGGGAATCCTCTCCCTCAGCCTGGTTCGCTCAAACTGAGGCACAGTTTGCCTTGCGTCAGATAACCGCCGACGAAACGCAATACTACTACGTGGTGTCTGCCCTCGGAAGTTCTACGGCGTCGAGAGTGGTGAGCCTTCTTAAACGTCCTCCTCTGACAAGGAAATATCAAACTCTGAAGGAAAAGTTGCTGAAAACTTTCGAACTGTCTGACACTGAGAGGGCAAGTAGACTTTTCTCTCTTCAAGGGCTCGGCGATAGCAAGCCCTCAGAGCTAATGGACCGAATGCTCGATCTGCTTGGCGACAACAAGCCAGATTTCCTTTTCCTCCACCTTTTCCTGCGCCAGCTGCCTGCTCATGTGAGAGCTGCTTTGGCCAACACTGCCAGCACGGATTGCAGAGAACTGGCCGCTGAGGCTGACAAGTGTTTCCTGGCTAGTCAACAACAACCCTGTGCAGCTGCTCTCCTCCCTGCTGGTGCTGTATCTGATGTTCTGGAGGATGATCACCTGCTCATCGCAGCAGCGGCCCCGCGTCGGCAGCAGTCTTCTGGTTTGTGCTACTACCATGCCAGGTTTGGCTCCAAGGCCAAGCAATGCCGTTCTCCATGCAGCTTCAATGGAACGGGAAACGCCAAGGCCGGCGCTCACTAGTGGCCGTGAGCGTCGGCCATGCCGGCAGGCTACTCTTCATCCACGACTCCATCTCCGGCCGGCGATTCCTCTGCGACACAGGGGCACAGCGGAGTCTACTGCCTGCTTCACAGGTGGACGTGGTGGCAGACACCCACGGCCCCCCCATGGAAGCCGCCAATGGAAGCCCTATCCGTACGTACGGCACTAGACATGTTGAACTGTGTTTTGGAGGGCAACGCTTTAGCTGGGACTTTGTGACAGCCAAGGTTGCTGTTCCCCTCTTGGGTTCAGATTTTTTGTGCGCATATGGACTGTTAGTGGACGTTAAAAATCAGCGCTTGATCGACGCCGTCACTTTCTGTTCTTATGCCTGCGCGCTCAGCGACTCTGACGCAGTACACCTCTCCAGCCTGCTCTCTGTCACCGACAGTTTCCAACGCCTGCTCGCCGAGTTCCCTGCACTCACTCAGCCCACCTTCTCCTCTTCCACGGCCAAGCACGGTGTCGAGCACCACATCGACACTACTGGCCCGCCTGTATACGCCCGCGCTCGACGCCTCGAGCCGAACAAGCTTGCCGTGGCCAAGACGGAGTTCGAGTCCATGGAGCGCCTGGGGATTGTGCGACGCTCCAACAGTCCTTGGGCCTCCCCCCTGCATCTAGTCCCCAAACCTGGAGGGGGCTGGCGTCCTTGCGGGGACTACCGACGGCTCAACGACGCGACAACGCCCGACCGCTACCCAGTGCCCCACATCCAAGATTTTTCAGCACACCTGGCTGGCAAGCTCATTTTTTCCAAAGTGGACTTGATCAGAGGATACCATCAGGTGCCCGTACACCCTCTCGACATCCCAAAGACAGCTGTGATCACGCCATTTGGTTTGTTTGAATTCCTGCGCACACCATTCGGGCTCAAGAACGCTGCTCAAACTTTCCAACGGCTCATGGACTCTGTGTTACGGGATCTGCCCTTTGTGTTTGTGTACCTTGACGACATCCTTGTGGCCAGCACATCACCTTCAGAACACCTTTCGCACCTTCGCACTCTGTTTGAGCGGCTTACCGAGCACGGGCTCATCATCAATCCGGCCAAGTGCGAGTTCGGCCTGTCCACCATAGACTTTCTGGGGCACAGAGTCACGAAGGACGGGATCGTTCCTCTTCCCTCGAAAGTGGAGGCCATCACCGCTTTCCCACGCCCAGTAACCATCAGAGCTTTACAGGAGTTCCTGGGCATGGTGAACTTTTACCACCGTTTTCTCCCCAGGGCCGCCCAAACCATGCGACCCTTGTATGAAGCTCTGAAAGGCGGCAAGCCTAAACACACTGTGGACTGGAGCCCGGAGAGAGACAAGGCTTTTGCGGACGCCAAAACAGCCCTGGCTAAGGCCGCCATGTTGGCCCATCCCGCCTCCTCCGTCCCGATTGCACTGACCACGGACGCCTCTGACTACGCGGTCGGTGCGGTCTTCGAGCAATGGGTGGGTGACGCTTGGCAACCTCTCGCCTTTTTCAGCAGGCAGTTGCGTCCCAGTGAACGGAAGTATAGCACCTTCGACCGAGAGCTACTGGGTGTTTACCTGGCCATCCGACACTTTCGTTCACTGCTGGAGGGACGCCAGTTCACTGTCTTTGTGGACCACAAGCCGCTGACTTTTGCCATGTCCAAAGTCACTCAGCCATGGTCTGGTAGACAACAGCGGCAGCTCACTTACATTTCCGAGTTCACTACGGACATTACACACCTCTCTGGCAAGCACAACCCTGTCGCTGACTGCCTCTCCCGTGCTCTTGCGGCGCCGGTCCACCTCGGCCTGGACTACAGCGGCATGGCAGCAGAGCAGGCCGCGGACCCAGGAGTGCAGGCTCTTCGCTCATCTGTTACTGGACTACAGCTACAGGATGTGACGTTCGACGAGGCTGGCACTACTCTGCTCTGTGACATCTCCTTGGGCTCTCCTAGGCCTGTGGTACCTGCGAAGTGGAGGCAGCCTGTTTTTGACACCATCCATGGCCTCTCACACCCAGGAACCAAGGCCTCAGTCAAGTTGGTGTCAGCCAAGTTCGTGTGGCGCGGACTGAAAAAGGACGTGAGGGGCTGGGCGCGCACCTGTATGGGGTGCCAGCGTGGCAAAGTACACCGCCACACCAAAGCGCCACTGGAACAGTTTCAGGTGCCAGAACGACGTTTCGACCACGTCAACATCGACCTAGTTGGCCCACTTCCACCCTCGCACGGTTACACTCACGTGCTCACTATGGTCGACAGGACGACGAGGTGGGCTGAGGCTGTTCCACTGTCATCAACAACAGCAGCTGATGTGGCACGGGCATTTATTGGCACCTGGGTGTCACGTTTTGGCACCCCATCGGACATTTCCTCAGACCGAGGCGCTCAGTTTACCTCTGAGCTTTGGAACACTATCGCAGGGAGCTTGGGGGTTAAACTCCACCGCACCACGGCCTACCATCCCCAGAGTAATGGCCTCTGTGAACGTTTTCATAGGTCACTGAAAGCCTCTCTACGTTCTGGCCTGAAGGACTGTTCCTGGGCTGACAGGCTCCCATGGGTCATGCTGGGCATCAGGACTGCACCTAAGGAAGATCTCCAGGCCTCCTCCGCGGAACTGGTCTATGGCCAGCCACTACGGGTCCCCGGGGAGTTTGTCCCCAACACCACGAGCCCTTGGTCGGCCACACTCCAGCGCTCCACCCTGTTGGACAATGCCAGGTTGTTTGCTCCACTTCCTACCTCCCGCCACTGTTTACCGAACTCTCACGTCCCCAGTGGCCTTCAGTCTACTGAATATGTTTTTATTCGAGTGGATAGCCACCGCGGACCTCTCCGTCCGCCTTACGAGGGCCCTTTCCGCGTTGTGGAAGCGGGGGACAAGCACTTTGTGGTAGACATTGGAGGCAGGCATGAATGTGTATCTGTGGACCGCCTTAAACCAGCTCACCTAGATCTGGCCAGGCCTGTCGAGTTGGCGCAACCCCCGAGGCGAGGACGGCCTCCGACTAGGCCCCCTCTTCCCATCCCTCCTGCCCCTCGGCCATGCCGCAGGGGTGGCCTACTGACAGACACAGAGGGGGCAGTTCCGCCTTCTCTCATTCAGCGGAGCCGCACTGGGCGTTTGATTCGCCCCCCACGCCGTTGATGAACTAACTTATTATTCTTTTTTTCTTTCAGGTTCTCTCTTAATGTGAATTCTGGGGGGGCATGTGTAGTGCTTTCTCAACTGACATAATTCACTTAATCATTTGTGTATTCGGTTATATGTTATGCTGTTCGTCATCTCCACTGTTCTGTTCACTTTATAGTCGCGGTCCCTTTAAGAGTTCCGATGACGTTTAATGTTGCCGGCTTTTCTGTCATGCGCGGCGCCATGTTTTTAGTCAGTTACAATAACTTAATAAACGCGACTCACAGAGTCTTAATGTGAGAAGTTGTACGGCTCGTTTTCTTCGCCCTAAGGCAACTTCCACAGTATTCTCATAAGAGCTCCGAAAACGTGGTTGCACGCACGTGTTCCTGGTATTCTGTTGTTTCGGTTAATGATTTGAAATGTCCATTTACGCTAACAGTAGAATAGTTCAGTTTCCGATCGCTGTATACTTGTTCTCCGGTTATAGTCGATGCAAAGGACATCTGATTTCTGCGCGAGTGAATCCAACTTGGAGAGTTCAGCGGGAGAGTGCGCTAGGGGGAAAAAGTCTAAAATAGCTACCGGGTAAAAAATATGGATAAAAAAAACAGGTGAAAAGGCGCATGTAGACTACGCGAGGCATGCAACATCGTGCATATGCTGCGGGCAGAGGGAAGGGAGAGAGAAGGCTGGGCCAGTCAGTCTAGCGTTTGACACATGACAAATTGCAATAGTTGGCCAAATCATTCCAAGTTTTTGTTTAATCCGATTCCTTTGTAGGCCTATATCTAAATGACCTTAAAAAAGTGAACGATATTTAGTGAAACATACTTTTTTCCAGGTCAAAGTTGGAGCGTTCCTATTCCTACTCATTTTTTCTACAGGAAGACATTAAAAGAGATACTAGGTGAATAGGCTAAAATTTGAGTAGTTTGAGTAAAACTTCAGTAGCTAATTCAAACTTTGACAAAGATTTTTTTGTAGCCTATTGCAAGTTGTCTGAAATATGATGATTAAATATGCATGAGATGACAACCAGGCAAGTGTTGAGGGGTTGTTAGGAGACTGATGAGAGGAGGGGTGCTTAGTGTCATTTGGGTGCATTTTGGCCTATTTTATTTTTTAATAGGCCTACTAAGGGTTTTGATGAGGTCAATGGGGTGTTGGGGAAACTTACTATGAGAACCACTGCTATATCATGATAAAAACCTATTTTATCAAGCTATCTACCCAACCCCCCATCAGACATGACAGCTAAGTCATGGAGTAAGGTTGGCAGTTCTCATGTTCACTGTCCCTTGGTCGCTAATAACTACAGTATGCTCAAAATTCACCATTTAAAGACTTTTTTAGCTAAATCCTCTCCCCCCTAGTCTGAGACTGTTATACAAGATCATCCACTGCGCACAACACACACGTGTGCACCTGCGTTTGCGCGCGTGCACTGCGCCGTGCCGCGCCGCACCGCGCTGCGCTCTTGTCACCTTTTTCACCCCTGACCTGTTTGCATGCCTGAACATGACATCTGGCACAAAAGGCAGAAACAGTGAAATAAATTGAAATACCATGCAGCCCAGGGGTTGGACACTGTAAAAAAGCATTCACATACTTTGAGTTAAGAGGAGTTAGATGTCAGTTACTGTAATGGAAATGGCCAGCTCAATATATTTTAAATTGTTTTCAAGGGGTATTTTACACATTATTTCAAGTGGAAATTGTTGAACGGTAACTCCTAATACTTTGTTGTGATTTGGTCAGTGAGTTCACTAAACACAAAATAACTTCTGCAGCAGGTTTTATTTATATTGAGCAATAAAAAGGAACCTGTAAAGTGCTGTAAAGATAACTTTTCACCGTGTTGTTGAAGTCTCTCACTTTAACCCATTGTAGGCATGCGTTCTGGGTTCTTTCACTCAACATTAACAGAAGTTCTTATTCAAAAAGCCAACAAATCCGTTTACAGTAGTGCAGTAAAAAAAGAGACTCACATAATTTCAGTGCTGCAGACGTCGTTCTTCTCTGTGATGTTGAAGTCTCTTACTTTAACCCAGGGTACGCTCTCAGCTGTTCGCAGGCAGTTGCAATAGCTCCTCGTGCCAGAGGCGATCATAGCTGATACGTGGCTGAAGCCTGAAGGAGAAGCAGAGGGAGAGAGAGAGAGAGAGAGAGAGAGAGAGAGAGAGAGAGAGAGAGAGAGAGAGAGAGAGATTTAAAAAATGGAAAGAGAGAGGGGATGACAGGACATGTATGTAAGATGTGCGTATAAGAAGGACATGTATGTTAGACTAGTTCCAGATACGCACATTGTAGTGGCGATTCCAGTAAAAGCCAAGTGAGGCAGGGGGCAAGTAGATAACCGACGCACTAAGCACGCACGGAGAGGTAAAGTGAAGTTGGTGTTGTTTTATTCACACGGTCCGATTGACTTTCCAAACATTATCATACAAAGGCTGTCCAAAGTAAACCAAATATCAGCACTTTGTCTGTCCAATACGTGTTCTGATTTGTGATCTATTTTGTGGTCAGAAGACTGTTCCTGCTCACCCTTCTACCTGCCGAACACAAAGTGAGCTTCCTAATTAAAGTGCTCACATTCGTGCCAAAGGCACGTCCAAGGGGTGTGTTCTGTCACGTGACAGTTAGGTTGGTAAGCAGGTACAGCAAATTTAGGCATTTTCTCACCTTCTAAATAACAAAAAGACGAATAGCCTATGGCTTCTACACGCATATTTGTGGCACAGGAGGTAGGAGAAGAGATAGAGAAATAATCACTTGTCATTCATTTTCTTTTGTTTCAGATATGTTACAGATGTTTTCCCTTGCCTGATATCATTGTTTCCTTTACATGTCTGAAATAAAACGAAACTAATGACTAGAATTAAAAATACACAGTGAATGTAATGGACCCTAAATCAAGAATTAAACACTGATTGGTAATTATTCTCTCTCATTTTTGATGACAGATATAAAGCCAAAAGATGGCAGACATGGTCGTGACTACCAGGGGGACACAGAGGCCATGTCCTCTGTATTTTTTTTTTTTCAGTAATGTAAAATGTATCCATGATGAAAATCGATATATATGATCAACAATGATAATTCAGAATTCAGTCTATATACGCCACCCCCATTTATCCTCAAGGTGATTAATGAAAACAAACTTAAGAGTTTAAAGATGACAGATACAGAAGATGAAGAGACGGAGAGAAAGGATGAGACTGAGGCAGACAGACAGACAGACAGACTGACTAAGGCAGAGAGACAAACAGACAGAGAGACAGACAGACAGAGACACACGGTGGGAAATACAGAGTTAATTCAACACTTATAGAGTGTTGTGGGAAACTCAAGAGCAGGTCTTCCCAACCTATTCCAACTTGGGGCCCAATTGAAATGTTCACAAATATTGGGATCTCTCGTCTCATGACCCAGTTAACAACTCGAATAAAAACAGTCAACAGCAACACACACGCAAAATATTATTTTGACTTTACAAAATGATTCCTGGCCCAGTTTGAGAATCGTGGCTGTAGATTAGAAGATGTTAAATCGACTCTCTAAGTGTTGAAAAAACACTACCTAATACTTCACAAAGCAGTTATTTTCCAGATAAGTTCATAGCTGCTATTATTATTACATTACATTGCATTTGGGACTTTGACACTTTATACCCAAAGTGACTTACAAAAGAGGACATCATCATAGCCAACATCACTAGCAGATAAAAAGTGCACAGGAAATATACAGAACAACAAGTGCAGATGCAAAGAAGGGTAAGTTAGGTTTTTTTGTATCACATAGATTGTGTGATAGTGTCCCAACTCCAGCTCACTGCCTCCTCCAACAACAACAACAACAACTCACTCATGGGCTGAAAGTGGTGTTTGCACAGCACAGTAAAAAATGTAGTGTCAGTTCAAGCCTTGGCATGTTGCTGGACCAAAATACATTCTAAAGCTACATTCACACACGTCTAGTGACTCACTTCTGTAAGATATGAGATTGTCGGATGACCCGGAAATGATAGGCTATAGTTGTTGTTACTGTTTGCTGCTATCTTGGTAAAAGTTGGCTTAGGAGGCCATTCCAGTAGTTAAAGAGAGAAAAACACACACATCCGTCTCAAAAAGACCGGGTGCAGGACCAGCAAAAACACCATGAAAAACTGAAAGAAAAGTCCGCGACACCAAGCTCCCGCTGCTCCCCCTTCAATGTGACGTTTCGGGCAGCATGCCCTTCACAAGTCACCAGTCTGGTGAGGTGCATGCTGCCCAAAACGTCACATTGAAGGGGGAGCAGCGGGAGCTTGGTGTCACAGACTTTTCTTTCAGTTTTAGGAGGCCATTCCCCCATGCCAGTTTAGGTGTGGTGGGCTCAAACCCCTGGGGTGCCACTTGCCCTCTAAAGCAAAAGGCCTTGGCCACCTCCCCAACAGTATACAGCAGTGTTTCTCAAAGTGGGGCGCAAGCGGAGGCATCACAGGGGGCGTGTGACATATGATTGCGGGTTTTTTCCCCCCAAGGAAATGATTTCCTGTCTCGCCAATGAGCCAAAACGTTTTAAGCACCTCACCAACATTATATTATTAATTGTCATGAATTTGAATGGTATAGGAAATGAACACACATCTGTATTCGACTGCAGTCCCTCTTTGTTTTATCGCACCTTTCCTTTGAGGGGTGGGGGGGCTTGGAAGCATCCAGACCCTCCGAAGGGGGGAATGATGGAAAAAGTTTGAGAACCACTGGTAAGCTTATACAGTAAGCCTATGATAATGAGCCCCTCTTTGAGACCTTTCTCCCATGCACAAGACGTGTGTGTGTCTCTCTCTCCCTCTCTCTTTGTCCTAAACATTTGAGGTTATCTTGGCTAAAATGTATTTGTTTTGACTGTATCCTATGTAACATACAGTAGCCTTGAGTGTGATGTAATGTAACCTTGCAGTTGATAATTAAATTGTCATGTAACATCCATGCATTTGTACTGTAGCCTCATGTATCTCCTCATCTGTATCATGCCATTTGTCACTCCTGTGTCTTTAGCTAACAATACTTCTGTTTCAAATGAACCACTCCTTTCCGGCGCTGGTAAGGATTAAAGTGAAGGGAAAGGCTTACTTTTACACTTCTAGTGATTTGCTTCTAGCTCACTTAGAACAGATAGAGAGCGGAAAAGTATTGGAGGAGCTGTCAAGTGCAGTGCATGTTAGTACCCATGAAGGAGAAATCAATGTGTGTGTTGTGCAGAGGTGTCAAAGTAAAAGTAAAAGTACTTTTGTGGTGTAATTACAACTCTAGCACATGGCATGACATAGCTGTTACACCCTTTACCCTATTGTAACTAATGGGATAGATAGACTGTGTTATTACTGGAAAAACACTGAAAACCTATCAAGGACTCAACACAAACTTGATCCAACCAGTGCGCAGTTAGTTGATCGTAAGACGAGTACACAGGTCTAGTAACTGTTTACTCAGATCAGTTACTTTTGTGGGAAGGAAACTGTGTTTATTTATTTTTTTTACTTTTACTTTTGACAACTCTGATATTGTGTAGCCGTATAGCGTACAGTAATGTCAGTGTTTTTCCTTACGGATTTAAGTGAAAGGAAAGGCATACTTTTACACTTCTAGTGATTCGCTTCTAGCTCACTTCGAACAGATAGAGAGCGAAAAAACACATTGGAGGAGCTGTCAAGTGTAGTGCAGGGGTTAGTACCCATGAAGGAGAAATCAATGTGTACTGTGTAGCTGTCAAGTCAAGTCAAGTCACGTCACGTCACGTCACGTCACGTCACGTCACGTCACGTCACGTCACGTCACGTCACGTCACGTCACGTCACGTCACGTCACGTCAAGTCGGCTTTATGTCAATTTCTTTACATGCGCTGGTCATACAAAGAATTTAAATTACGTTTCTTACTTCCCCTGCAGACATAGAAATAGACTATAGGTGTGGACATAGACAATTAGACAGACAGTAAGCATCCATTCCACCTAGAGTACCTATACAGACATATAAAGTGCAAGACTGGGCAACAGCAGACATACATATATAGCGTAATGTCAGTCAGGGTTCCCACTGGTGCTTGAATTCCTTGAAAATGCTTGAATTTCAATGAAGTGTTTTCAAGGTTGTGAGTGCTTGAATGTTTGGTGAAGTGCTTGAAAATGCTTGAAATGTGTGTCAAGTCAAACTAATTAAGACAAATAATAGAAATAAATTGTTCAGGTACATCAGAAATCTGAGGGAGTGAAATGTCAGATTGGATTATCCATTCGACACCCTAAAATCGATTAGAATGCAGGAAATTGCATCTTAAAAACGCAAAATTTTCTGGACACACCCCTTCCCGCGACCTATTTAAAGGTGCTGGAAAACTGAAAAATTGGTGCTTGAAAGTGCTTCAAAAAGTGCTTGAATTTGGTCATGAAAAAGGTGTGGGAACCCTGGTCAGTGCGTTTCCTTACCTCCATCTCTGTGGGCGGAGGTGCCCAGAAGTATAGACATAGACAGTAAGCATACATTCCACCTAGAGTACCTATAAAACACCTATAAAGTGCAAGACTGGGCAACAGCAGACATACATACATACATAGTGTAATGTCATTACTGGAGGAGCTGTGAAGTGCAGTGCAGGTTAGTATCCATAAAGGAGAAATCAATGTGTATATACTGTGTAGCCGTATAGCGTACAGTAATGTCAGTGCGTTTCCTTACCTCCATCTCTGTGTGCGGAGGAGGCCAGCAGCACCAGCAGGGTGAAGAGGGAGCTGCTGCCGGAGGCGTGCATTAGTCCCGAGCAAAGAAGATAGGGTCAGCTGAGGCCCCAAGCTAAAACAAAAAAAAGAACATTTGCAACAAATCACTACTACTATAGTTTAAAGTCTTAGCTGTTATTCAGCATCTACAGGTTTGGGGGCCCCAAGCAACTGCCTGCCTAGCCTGGTGACACGATGCACCTCTAGTCCCGAGGCGTGCAGCGCTACATGGGGCAGAGCAGACTGAGCCCTTCCTTCGACGGTCTGCTTCTCTAGAATATGGGAACTGAGCCGAGGCAAGCAGTCCACCTTATTTGGCTGAGAGTGTGCTGTAGGCTTTACCCTGCCTTGCTCTTGTGATTCACACTCAGAGCGTAGCAAATACCTCTCTCTCTCTCTCTCTCTCTCTCTCTCTCTCTCTCTCTCACACACACACACGCACGCACGCACGCACGCACGCACACACACACACACACACACATCTCACAAAATACCTCACACACACACGCACGCACGCACGCACGCACGCCGCACGCACGCACGCACGCACGCACACACACACACACACACACATACACACACATCATGGTTTGGATTTTAGATTTTAACTGTGTGCTTGCCAACAAGACTGACTAGTAAGCACTTTAACATTCTAAATGAAAACTATATAGACGCAGCTAGAAAGTACAGTGTAGCATAGCAGTGTAGCTTTCTTGAGACAGCGACAGGAGAACAACTCCAGGGGACAGCTGGTGATCTTCTGAGCTGTGCTGACCACCCTCTGAAGAGCTGTCCTGTCCGCTGCTGTGCAGCTGGAATACCAAACACATACAGTAGAGTATGTCAGGATGCTCTCTATGGAGCGCCACTAGAAGGAAGCCAGCAGCCTTTGTGGGAGAAAGTTATTCCTTAAAGGGTAACTCCAGCCAATTTCAACATGCAGTTGTAATACTCATTACCCTTGACTTGTCAGTACCCGGTGATGCTGCATTTTTCGACTCAGCCCTTTCCGAGATTTGAGCTATTCTAATAGGGGCAGATTTTGTTTACATTGTTTTGCTTACATCCAAATATTTTCCCAAAAGCTATGGCTGTTTGTTAGTTGTCTGCTGATGTTGCATAACTTTTTGGGTGTTTTTGGGCATAAATCAAGATGAAATGTAAACAATAGTGGTGTGCGTCATTGGCACTGCCCTCACGACTCGATTCGATTACGATTCGCGAGGCAGCGATTCGATTCGATTTGATTCAAATCTACGATACATTGCAATGCATTACATTTCTACAGAAAGCAAAGCAAATGTTTCATCAGTCATGATGAGGTAATACAAGTAGTCAGATACTGAGCAACATTTTATTGGCTGTTTTCTGTATCAGTCTTGCAGTTTTTAATGCTTTGAAGTGCTTTTATCTAATTTAACATTCATTTGCTCCTGAAATATCGAAGGAAGTAATTGAAACTTAATTTGCCGCATCAATTCTGCGTGATCTGCCTTTGGCTAAACGTATTCAAGCGTGTTCAATATGTTTACTAGTCTGGTGCAATTATGTGTGCAATGTCTTGTGTGTTCTGTTTTCATGTAGCTACTGGACAAATTTCTCTCGGGATTGATAAACGATACTCTACTCTACCCATACGTAAATCGACCATGGTCAACCATGATTTCATGTTATTTTTGAGCATGGTTCAGCATGGTTTTTGGTTTGACTATGGTTTAACTACAAATTAACCATGGGTTTACTATGAAAACTAACCATGGTTTCACCACGGTTTATAATTATTCATTAAATTACACTTAGCTGCTGCTTTTTTTATCCAACGCACATATTGGTGACAGTCCTTGGAGCAATGTGCCTTGCTCAAGGGAACTTCAGTCATTGATGGAGGTGTAGGTAGAGGTAAGGCCGGGATTCGAACCTGCACCTCTGTGATCTTCAGTCCATGTTTTTTGAGCATAGTTTGTCACTATGGTTAAACCATAGACACACACCCTGCTGAAAAAAACATGAAAACCATGAATAACCATGATCCATGGTTAGTCAGGAACCCCAGTGGATAAGCCATAGTAATACTATGGTAGGTTCAGAGTACTTAGAGAAATCATGGTTACAGTAAAACCATGGTCACTACAGTAAAACCGTGGTCGATTTTCGTAAGGGTACATCTTGAACAGTGGTTCTCACCTTTTTTTTGAGTGAACGCCCCCTGGACCTCATCATAAGCACCCCAATGCCCCCTCGACCTCATCCTAACCCTGTCAACACCTCACACTTTATTAGAAAAATAACATGGACTAAATGCCCCCCAATGGCAACCAAGTCCCGCCCCCTTTCAGCTGTAAACTTCCCCAATGCCCCTAGACCTCCTCAATGCCCCCTGGGGGGCTGTACCGCCCCCGTTGAGAAACACTAATCTAGTATATAGGTCTGATGCATTTGGCTATAAAGGATTCATGATGATTTATCATGATGGACAGACGTATCCACATCTAACGTACACATGACTGGAACCAAATAGAGCTGCAGTATGTGTCATCAGCTAAGTAACAAATGAGCTATGATGTGGTTTCGGCGGCAGGCAATGGAATGTCTACACTTTCTAAACATGAACCTTGTTTGGCTTCCCCCTAATTAAACCTTAAAGAGAATTGCTGCCAATGTCAACATGCACTTCAGTTTTTACTGCTATCTACCCATGACATGTCAGTACCTGCATTTTAGTTTTTGTTGTTCAGCCCTTTCTGAGATCCATGCAGGCCATTGAAATGGGGGAGAGAGAAATAATCAGTAGTCTTTCGTTCTCTTTTGTTTCAGACATGTTCATGGTTTTATGTTTCCTTCATCTGATATCAGTTTTTTTAAAAAGTCTCCACTTTTGCATTTATAGGAAACTACGAGAGAAAAAAAAATGTTTATGCGTAAATGAAAGCCATAATGATTGTGACTGAGGATTAAATGAAGCCTCATTCCAGGACAAAACTTGAAAGCTGGTAAAAAAAATGACCCGAACACAACAGAAGGGTTAATCAACAAGTAAGTTATGTATAAATGATGTGGGCTTAATAATGAAACAAGACAACAGGAGATAGTTCAAAAGGAATGAATAATAAAAACGAAAGCCAACAGAGCTTGATGCCTAACATTCAAGCTTGGCTTATTCCACAGGGAGTGTGTGTGGAAGGTGAAAGCTCTGTGACCAGATGACTTCTTCCACACCTCTGGGATGGACAAGAGAGACCAGCATGCACTATACTCATGAACGGCTATCAGGGTACTTTGCTCTTAAGTTTGCGTTACGCCCCTTTATGGGTGAAAACAAACCGAATGTCTCATTGGC
Source organism: Engraulis encrasicolus (assembly GCF_034702125.1). NCBI lineage: Eukaryota > Metazoa > Chordata > Actinopteri > Clupeiformes > Engraulidae > Engraulis > Engraulis encrasicolus. The sequence continues at coordinate 5,513,010 of NC_085857.1, read as the reverse complement.
TTACATGCTACATCGGCTAGCCTAAATGAACACATTCCATGCTTCAGCCACGGCTGTTTGGGTATATTTGAACAGCCGGCAACACCACACGTTTTCGGCATGTTGCGCGTGAACAATGCTAGTCTACAGGTCCTTATTTTTCGGTTATTAAACCCCAACATCACCAATTGACTTGCATGGGTTGTTTTCCCCCACAAATGGGCGTAACGCACATGGAAAACGTCACGCCGTTCATGAGTATGAGACAAGTATGTTAACATTGAGGCAACAAGTCAGACGAGAACTTTCAACCCTGTGCATGCAACACAGCATCAAAGGTTCACACGCGGTTTATTTGTCAGTTTTTCTAAACTTTGCATCCTGTACCAAGAATGTGCTGTATGTCTGAGATGAGTGTAGATAGTTTTCCAGTTCATAAACATTCGCACTGTGAGGAGGAGCAAGACGCCATGCAGCCAATCACGTACGTTTTGAGTGATAGAAGTTTCCAAACAAGCAGAGGATGCAAAGTGATCCTCAACTGTATGTGAAGATAGGAATTTTTGTATCCAAGAAAGCTGTAAGAGTGGAGATGATTGAATGACTCAGATTACACTGTTGATTCTATCTCAAGTAGAGTTTGGGCCTGTTTGTGCTAGCTCACCCCCACTGAAGATGTGGCATTCCCCGTGGTGCCACTGGCCCTAGCAAGACAGAAGGACACTTTTGGTGTGTGGGGTTGCAGTATATAAGCTTACCTCAGAGATTCCTCTAGGAGTCACTTCCTACCTCTGAAGGGCTCCAAACTCTGTCTTTCTCTCCCCCTCTCCCTCTTTCTTTCTTTCTGTCTCTCTGTCTATCTATCTTGGGTAAACTGTATTTGATTTCACTGTACCCTATGTAACCTACAGAAGCATTGAGTTAAATGTAATGTTACCTTGCAGTTGATAATGAAATTGTCATATAACATTCATCACACACACAAGCACACACACACAGACACACACGCACACACACACAGACACGCACACACACACACACAGACACGCACACACACACACACACACGCACATGCACACAGACACGCACACACAGACACGCACACGCACACGCACACGCACACGCACACACACACACACACACACACACACACACACACACACACACACACATACCAAACAGGGTGGCATTTGCCCAGAACAAAACAGACATTTCATTTAAATATCTGGTGTCTCCAACCATTGAGTTTGCACTGCAAAAAAACATTTCATTTAAGTGTCCTATGTCTCCAACCAATGTATTCGCACGGCAACAAAACAGACATTTAATTTGAATTTCTTATGTCTTAAAGCCAATGCATTTTCACAGCTGCAGGAAACAGCAACCTGTAGCCCATCTTACAGTAATCCGGCTCTGGCTGTACAAGCACAGCTGGGTTCGGGTCAGGACTGGTCATCTGGCATACAGGGCATTTGCCAGTGGGCCAATACTGTTGCTGTATTTTTTGTTTGTTTGTTTTGTTTTGCTTTTTCTGCAGGGCTGGTCCATACTTTTTGGGTCCATCTAAAATGTAGACAAGAGACCTCAAATCAAGACCTCAAGTCAAGCGGAATATGGTGCGAAAAGATCAGTTTAAGCCAAAAATGCCCGGTGTTTTTGTTGTTGTTCCCTGTCCCGCCCAGCCCTGGTCAGGGTCCAGTGAAAGCATGCCATATAAGTCAAGAGAGCAATGTAAACTCATTCCAAGTGCATAGGCTTTGCTCTATCCTTTTAAAAATTACAAGCCCTATGTATTGTATTGTTTTCTCTGCGTTTTCCGATGGTGAAAGCGAAGAGGAGACAGGAAGTCTTCACTATCGCTAACAAATACTGGCACAGAAAACAACTAGGCCTACCGCCTGAGGCATTCAATACGTATTATGATCTCCTGTTGAAATTCTGTTTCCATGGAACAGCTCTCCTTGTGTTCCAGGCAATGTGTCATTCATGCCCATGCAAACATAGTAGATCCAAAACTATCTAGGAAACCTTCCAAAAACTTCTCAGTACGAGGAAACGGGCAGCTTTGCTTCTGTGAAATCTGAATTACAGTAACAAGGATAATGCTCCCAGATGTCCATTTTGCTGCCCTGTGTGTAAAGCAGAGTCTTCACTAAATTCATTCAGACAGTCATTCATTCATTGTGTGTGTGTGCCTTTGCGTGTGTGTGTGTGTGTGTGTGTGTGTGTGTGTGTGTGTGTGTGTGTGTGTGTGTGTGTGTGTGTGTGTGTGTGTGTGTGTGTGTGTGTGTGTGTGTGTGTGTGTGTGTGTGCCTTTGCGTGTGTGTGTTTGTGTGTTTTAATGCGTGTCTTTGAGGCGGGCAGGATTCTGTTGAAGTGTGAAATGTACTCCTAATGTTACCCCACTAGAGGTAAAGTAAAAGTAAATTCATGGTGTGAGTACATCTTGATACATAGCTGTTACACCAGTTACTCCATTATATCAAATGAGGTACAGTATAATGTTGTTTGTGAAAAACACTAAAATCCTGGCCCTGCCGTGGCCAACCGGTGGGGCACTCGCCTGCCATGCGGCTGACCCGGGATTGATTCCTGGCCCGGGTCCTTTGCCGACCCCTCCCCGTCTCTCTCCCAATTCGCTCTCCTGTCCACCTCTCACACTGTCCTATCAAATAAAGGGGAAAAAGACCCCAAAAAAATCTTTTAAAAAACACTACACTCACTAAAACACTAAAATCCTAACAAGGTCTAATTCAAACACCCACTCCTTAAAGTGATACTGTCCCATTTTTGGAAATAAGCTCGTATTACACCCTTGAGTTAAGTTATTGAGTTTTTCCTTTCTCCTGTACTTTCTGCCGTTCTCTGAGTACGGCACTGCAAATTTTACCTCCAAGCTAGCAGTTAAAATTGAGTTCTATGAGACCAGCTAGCCGCCATAAAATACATAAAAACATCAAAAACATTTTGATCTCCAAGAGAAGGCATCAGAGAAAAGCTTTGTCTTAAGTCTGAACAGTAGGGGCGTTTTTCACTTCCTCAAGAGTGTATCCAGGCAATGTGGCAAGTGTCAGGTTCCCACTGTCCAGTAAAGAGCACATACTGTAAAACCCTATCACGAATTAAATAACTGATGTAGAGTGGTTCTTGATGTACAGTGAGCATGTACAGTGGTTATTTGTGTGTGTGTGTGTGCGTGCGTGTGTGAATGCGTGAGTGCGTGCGTGCGCGCAGACATAGCGAATAGGAATAGTGAATATGTCACCATTAGTCATTGCCCTTCACTGCTGGTCATTGTGTTGTTGTCCAACTTAACAATGACCCTGAACACACACCTATGGCCCATGCTGATTTTCTGAAGAGGTGAGAGGTGATTCAGTGATTAAGTATGATACCTGATCAGTGTATACTAGTCAATTTGAAATTACTTATCTGCTCAAGTTTCACATTATTTTCTGTAGGCGACCAAATCTTTGTCTTACCAAAACCACACTGCACACAACAACATTGCAATTATGCCTCACCCTTTGCAAGGGGGCAGCCCCCAATGGTGCCCCAAGGGAGCAGTGCGGCTGGACGGTACCATGCTCTAGGTACCTCAGTCATGGAGGAGGATGGGGGAGAGCGCTGGTTAATTACTCCCCCCACCAACCTGGCGGGTTGGGAGTCGAACCGGCAACCTTTGGGCTAGAACTGTGACGGCCTAACCGCTTACCCATGACTGCCCGAAAGTGTCACCTATCTTCAGATGTTGGCAAAGTCCTCAGCTTTATGGATGAAGATTATCATAATTTTAAGAGGGACCGTTTTTTTTTAATCATTTACGAGGGACCGTTTTTATCATTTACGAGGGACCGTTTTTATCATTTACGAGGGACCGTTTTTATCATTTACGAGGGACGGTTTTTACGGGCTGTCATATTCACCTCATGTCATGCAGCCCCATACTGTGCCCTGTTTGACCCATTGGAATGTCCAAAGGCAAAGTGCAGTAATTACGTACTTTGCTAAAATTGAGTTTAGACTGAAAATGGACTTCATGACATCATCTTGTGATAAGCATTATGGTCCACATGTGTCCCGTTTTACAGCTATTCCTCTGTTAATACTCAGACACAGACACAGATCAGACACAGATACTCCTATGTCAAATTCACAATATTCAGCATAATGCTAACATTTTTCTCAGTTTCAATGTTGGCGAAGGTACTGCACTTTGCCTTTATATGGCAGTCTATGGCAGTGGTTCCCTACCAGGGGTACGTGTACCACTAGGGGTACGAGAGCACACTGCAGGGGGTACGTGGGAACATGTAATTTTATCAAATACATGTAGCTCAGTTACATTGGGATAGAGAAAGTGGTATAGAACTTGACTTAGGGGGTACTCATGGCACAACGAAAAGGCTTGGGGGTACACAAGACATAAAAGGTTGGGAAACACTGGTCTATGGTACAGCATTACACATTGTCTATGTCTACATTGACATTGTCATTCTGATAACAAAAAATTAGAAGGGACTAATGTTTTAACACATTAACAGTGGCACTCGTGTAACTGAAAAATGGCAGACTTAACTCTGTACTTTATCGAAGCCTGTGTTTTGATTTGATTTACGAGGTGTACGCTATGTATTCTCCTTCCTTGTTAATGACCCACCGGCAGTCTTAGAATGCTATTTCATCTTCTTGCACAGACTTGTACTAATCATCACTGACACATAAATCATCAACACAGACACCCCCCCCCCACACACACACACACACACACCCCAGTGATTCATACAGTGCTCTCTCTTCATGGCATAGGTTTATTGGGAAGACTCGAATGGATTCTGTCTTGTAGTGATCAGCCAGGTAATGCATAGCAGACAAGACGAGTGGATGTATTTATGGGTGAGGGCAATGTACTGTATTGTAGTGCACATTGCTTCAGGATGACCGGAACACTTTGCTACACGATACTGAAGGCACCATCTAGGACAGTGATTCTTAACTGGTGGGTCGGGACCCAAAAGTGGGTCGCGGAGGGTTCCTGGGTGGGTCGCGGAGCTGTGATGCAATGCACTAAAAATGACGATGATGTCGAAGACAGAGTGAAACATGGTTAATAGGCCTTTTCCTCTTCACTACTTCATAAGACACATTGTATATCAGCATACAATGCAAATAATAATGCATATTGTGAAATGCATGGTAATATTTTTTATTATTATTGGAAGAATCTGACGGTGTGACACATAGTTTGGGTCACAAAGTATTGACCACGGGAAATTGTGGGTCTCAAGACTATTCCAGTTGAGAACCACTGATCTAGGGGGCATAAAGCCAACGGGGCTCTCATTAATGTCATCCACTGTAGCTTGACTCTACCTCAACCTCAACATGTAATGGAGGTTCAGAACCTCGCGGTTTTGTCAACACTGCACCTAGCGCTCGCATGGTCTGCATACCTTCTGTCAGGGGTTCTCCCCCGTGCGCAAAATTCACATAAAAATGTGTGCACGCAAATTCTGCATTCAAGCTTGTCCCGGGCCTTGTGCATGCCTGATGTAGGTACAACTACAGTATACACACTATGCTTGGCTCAGGAGCACGGCTTTTGACCTAAGGGGATTAAAGTGGAGATTGTAAAAAAACTACTGCTGCCAAGGATGGTTCAAGCAGAGACGGGACAGTCCAGAATACTGCCCACCTGCACCCCCTCTAGAGGGAATAGAATGTACCAGGGGCGGAGCTATAGTGGGGGGGGTTGGGGTGTCAAGCAGGGCATTCGCCCCTGGGCCCAGGACCCTCCCATATTGTTGGTGGGGGCCCTATTGTGACAATGGCAAGTTGTTTTAGGGGCCCTATCAGTGTTTTGCCCTGGGGCCCTGTGAGAGAAGAAATATCCAGCATGGTTAAATCCCTGCTGCAGTGATGTAGGTCTCTCTCGCTCTCACTCCCTCTCATAATGTGTGTGTGTGCGTGTGCGTGTGCGTGTGTGTGTGTAGTTACCGTATGTACTTTATGTTTGTGTGGACATGCACATGTGCAATTTTGAGGTGAAAAGACAGGAAGAATATATCAGTATGGTGATCGGTATGCATGCGAGTGTTGATGAGTTGGGAATGTGAATGATTAGTTTGCAAGAGGAGAGGGACTATTGCACTGCATTTGTAAGGCCGTGTCCAGACCAAGAGCAAACTACGCTGCCTGGTAGCGTGGGTAGCAGAAGAAGTTTCGCCTTGAATTCGCTGTATTCGCTCGAGAAGCAGCATTGACATGTTTGATTCAGCTAATAACATAACGGCTCTGGCTTGACAGCCTGGGACATTCGGAGATATTAACGTTCCGATTGGTTTTCGCCGAACAGCGTCAGAGCGATTTCGCCAGCGATTAGATTTAGTTTAATCTTCAAAATTCGCTCTGGTCGCGCAAGAAGCTTCGCTCCTGGTGAATTCGCTTTGGTAGCGCAGGTCGCGTGCCCTCCATAGAGAAATAATGACTTCCGTCGCTTCGTTCGCTCTGTTCGCTCCTGGTCTGTACACGGCATAACACCTACCTCCTGTAACCTCCACACCAGAAGAGAGCGAAGCTACAAAGAGTCGCTGGACTGACTGTCTTCATAGCATGAGCAAGACGAGCGATAAAAGCGACAGAGTGCTGCATGATAAAAGCAGCAGGCAAGCATTCTGACATTCCAATTGGCTGGGGCTGCTGTTGCCAAACCGCATCACAGCTCATTTGCATAATGTTCACTGAAGTTCAAGTAAAACCCAAGGAGAGTATATAGGAGGGCTTACTGATGTCATAACCCAAGGAGAGTATATAGGAGGGTTACTGATGTTATAACAAGGAGAGTATATAGGAGGGTTTACTGATGTTATAACAAGGAGAGTATATAGGAGGGTTTACTGATGTCATAAACCAAGGAGAGTATATAGTATAGGAGGGCTTACTGATGTCATAAACCAAGGAGAGTATAGGAGTATGGGAGGGTTTACTTATGTCATAAACCAAAGAGAGTATATAGGAGGGTTTACTTATGTCATAAACCAAAGAGAGTATATAGGAGGGTTTACTTATGTCATAAACCAAAGAGAGTATATAGGAGGGTTTACTTATGTCATAAACCAAAGAGAGTATATAGGAGGGTTTACTGATGTCAAAACAGAGGAAGCAGGGACGGAGCTATGGGAGGGGAGAGTGGGGCATTCACCCCTGGGCCCTACAGCATTAGTGGTGGGAGCCCTGTTATGATCTAATGCAGCCAGGCCGTATAGAGGGCCCCAACAGTATTTTGCTCTTTGGCCCTGTGTGCAATCATGAAATATTTCACAAGACTGACTGCAACAAATAAGTAATATACTGATTAAAATTTTAACTTTAAAAGAATGGCTACATAAACTTCTCTAAGCATGTGACTAGAAGCAGGGACGGAGGCATTGGAGGGGCGAGTGGGGCATTAACCCCTGGGCCCTACAGTAGTGGGAGCCCTGTTATGATCTTAGCAGTAGTGTTGCACCGGTACCATTTTTTGGCCTCGATACGATACCCGGTACCTGACTGTGCAGAACCGATACCGATACCGATACCACCCTATTTGAAATGTATATATATGAAGGGCTGTAGTGCATACTACTTGGATGTAAAATCATTGCATGGCTTTGTCAGGCTGCTGCCTACCTTTGTGAAACAGGAAGAAGACTAATACAAAGTGAATCCAGCAAAACTTCTTATACTTTTTAAATACCTCTACCTCTCTGTTTAAGTGTCATACAAGCACCTGTAAATGATATCGGTGCCCTATTTGTTGGTACCGATACCACCATTTTAGTGCCGATCCACCGATCCTGGTATCGGTATCGGTGCAGCACTACTTAGCAGGCCCTAACAGTATTTTGCTCTGGGGTCCTGTGTGCAATTATTCCGCCACCAACCACCAACCACCAACCAGAAGTCGTGTGAATCATGGATTTAAATCTGTGTTTACACTGTGAGTGGGCGGTGGAGTGTGTTTTCCTTGGAATATGGCTTTTTCACAAGGTAAGTGGATTTGCTGTGAATTCCAATCCAGTGAAGAAAGAGCCCTATGGGTTTACCACAGAAGCTACTGCCTCTAGCAGCTCTCTCTCTGTCTCTCTGTCTCTCTCTCTCCCTCTCTCTCTCACTCTCTCTCTCTCTCTCACCACCTCCCCCCCCCCCCTTATCACTCATACACACTGGAGCATGTAGAAATTACAGATAAGTAAACTATGTGCCGTATCCGACCTCCCTTAGATGGGCATCATAACGCTTCTATGCAGGGAGTAGGTAAGGTCAAGGTGATCCAGAGAAGTTTTGATGGCAAAAGATGTCAAAGTTGTTTGCAGCTTTGTAGTTTCAAAAGAAAACAAAACCAATTCATGTCTTTTGGGTTGAGAGAGAGAGAGACGGGCAGGGTTGAGAAATGTCCCAGGCTGGATTTGAACCTGGGTCCCTATGGGCATCTTACAAATTTACAGTACAGGCAGAGAGAGTAGAGAGAGAGAAAGGTTCCATTGGCCCATTGTTTCCTGGTTCTATTGTCGCAAGGGGGGGGAGGGGAAATCCCCCTTTAGGCAGACCTAGGCAGACCTAAGGACTGTTCTATTCAATGCTAGGAGTATTATGACACTCCCCTTTAGGCAGACCGGAACCTGATCACGTTAGGTGCCCATAGAAACCTATTATGTTGGCATATCTCTATACTTAAAGAATCTCTGGTACAGGTGTATTAGCACAGTACCTTCCCATAATTACTTTATTCATTATGAAATAAGATTACAATCAACTGTGGGCAGGCTTTGAGAGCCTATAGGCTATGCATTCACTTCACACCATGATCCCCACCAGTGGAGCAAAGGTTAGCATGATTCTCAAGGCCCGTCAGTGACATGGGGGGGCTATGTAGTCAATTAGTATTGTATTTCAAGAAGCTAGAATAACTAATTTCCCACTCTCCTCCCTCTGCATTTGTGTCTGTTTTTCCCCCTTCTCTCTTTCTCTCTCTCTATCAATCTCTCTTTCTCTTTCTCTTTCTCTCTCTCTCTCTCTCTCTCCCTCTCTCTCTCTCTCTCTCTCTCACTCTCTCTGTTTGTTAATTCAAAGGTTAGCTTCATTAGGGCATTCCAGGGTATGTTGTTAGGACTGTTGGTTGCTCTGTTGCCATGGTAAGTTGGCACCATTTCAGGTTCTCTTTTCTATCCTGTTTTAACCTCTTCCTGCTCATATGACCAGCTGTTGGTCTTTCAATCTAGGGGTTGCAGGTTCGAATCCTCCCTGACCTCTCCCTACATCTCCATCCATGGCTGAAGTGCCCTTGAGCAAGGCATCTAACCCCACATTGCTCCAGTGACTGCAACCAATACCCAGACAAATAATAACTGTAAGTCGCTTTGACTAAATGGAAGCGTCAGCTAAGTGCAATATAATGTTTGACTGTGTTGGCGTGCTGTTGTCCCCCATGGAAAAGACTACACTACTCTATAGAACTATATGTGACTTTGCACACTACCTCACAAGGACTGCCTTGGGCCCTGCAATATAAAACACACCATATTACATTACAATACAATATACTTAGCTGATGCTTTTATGCAATGCGACTTACAGTTCTTTACAGTAACTTACAGTTTTTAAAGGTACACTGTGCAGGAAATGGTCAAAAAAGGTACTGCAACTATGCTGCTCATTGTAACTGGGCTGCCTATTGACAAATTTGATCTTTACATGAAAGTTTACTAAGTAATAAACAAATATTTTCTAGTATGGTCCAAGTAGAGTCATTTTTGCAGCTAAAAATGGCTATTTTCAAATTTTCAAAATGGCGGACCATGGAGAAGATCCCCCTTTTCATGTATGAAAAGTGACATTTTTCCAGTCATAATGAATACTTCGAATTTGATGATGGTGTTAAGTTTTCATGAAAAAGGTAACATTAGTGAATGGGTAGCATGAATTCTGGAAATAAACAACTAAAAATCTCACACAGTGTCCCTTTAAGTACAGGGTATTGGTTACAGTCCCTGGAGCAACAAGGGCACCTCAACCACAGAGTGAGATAGGGAGTGGAAGAGTGGGATTCGAACTGGCAAGGCTCTGATCTAAAGCCCATCTCCTTTCGCACTAAAGGCACAGCTGCTTCCAATAAGCTACTTGATTGGCTGAGCCATGTGCTGTGTTGTGCTGTGATGTGTCCTGTACACTAGTCTTGTTCTTATCTTGATGTTTACACATGTTAAAAGTGTCAAATGTTTTTTATCACCTCATTATTTCATTATTAGGCCTGTTACACTGTCACTGGGATAAAGTATGTGCGAATGAGTGCACATGAGCGCTTGCTTGGACCGTGTGTTTACATTTGGTAGTAGCTGAAGTGTGACTGTGTTTGTGTGTGGGGGGGAAAGGTTTTCAGTTTGCGTGTGAGTGAGCGTGAGCATGGATTTAATAAGGTTTATTTTTTTCCTTGTGATTTGTAGAAGAGAGTGTGAGAGTTCTCTGTCCTTTTTTTGCTTTGAGCTAGGGCTGCACAATGAATCGAAAATAATCAAAAATTGTGATAAAACCGTGAAATCGAAGTCGTGATTTCAATCGTGATTTAATCGTGGCAATAGTGTCCTTGAAGCCAGAACATGCTGACAGGCTGGCGTTTCTGGCCAGAAATCTGTCCACCTAAGTTTCATGCTATTGCCTTAACATAAGTACAACAATTCATTTTAGTTTGCTCATCCCGTATATAATTCATTCTTGGCTATATTTAATCTTTTTATAATTTTCAATCTGCAAAAAAACAATAATTGTAATTAATAATCGTGATTAGGATTTTGACCAAAATAATCGTGATTATGATTTTTTTCCATTATCGTGCAGCCCTACTTTGAGTGTATGCATTTTCTGTTGTTTGTTGCGTCTGTGCATACAGCACCTGAAATTGTCGGAGAAAAGGCATCTGAAAAACAAGTACATACAGGTAGAAGTGGGGGGAAGTTTGAACTCTTTTAAAGCCCTGATGAAGGCCAATGTTTGGCCGAAATATGTTGGGAAATTTTTATGTTCAAATATGAACTAGTAATATTTAATTCAAAGAAGCTTTTTAAAGGGTTTATGAAACGAAAACAAAGTAAAGGAATCTGACCATTTCCAGGACAGATTCTGAAAGTTGTAAGCCATGTTGTGAATAAAATGGGATATTGTCTGGGTGATATTTTGTCCTAAAAGTCATGTTAAAACGTTCCCAAAAAGTGTTATGTCTACTTTTTTTCGTGACATGCAAATTTTATGCAAATGATCTAATTCGTACTCAGGCACCGCGGCGTGGTTTTGAAGCAAGCTCGTGGTCACTGTTGTGCTCGGCACATTTCCACCCCTCGTGCTTCACCACAAAGGAGATCGCAGGCATGGTTGGACTGAAGAGAATGCTATTGCCTCAATCAGTTCCAACAATTGACATCGCTGGCGTGCAGACTGAAACTGCCCCTGTAACTGCTCGGGCACGAAGACAGGTGAGTGCACTGCTTTGCTTTAGGCTACTCGTTTTACCTTGTCCATCTGCTTTGTATGTTGATTTCAGGAAAGGGTAATGCACATTACATGCCAAACCGATGCGAATGCTCTCGGGATATGCACTTTTTGTTGATTGCCATTCAACTGGTCAATAAATTGGTTTTGGGAGGATATCCGCACTTCAGCCTCCGTGGTGCTCTCTGTCGAGGACAGCCAACTCACAGACTGGGCTACTGCTTAGCGAATAAACGGAGATGCATATAGCGTAGGCCTACTTTGAAGCGTTTGATTGTTTGTTTTTAGTATTGTGGTGCACGTGTGGCTGACGTTTGGACACACCTCATCCTCAGAGTCAGGCTGAGGGACATGCAATGCCTGTGACTTTGAGCACAAAAAATAATAATAATGATACACGCTAAAAATATGTTGAGGACTCAGGCTATGTAGGGTGTTTTTCCAACAGCCTAATACCTCAGTTTTTCTCTAGTTGATGATATTTTTGCATGTACATGTATTTCAATCACACTATATCGTGCAATTGAATCAAAATGCCCCCCATTTGTCAACAAATACACACGCCATGTCATCTTTGGGTCATGGCAAAGCGCCCTTAGCAACCGTAACCATAAACAAAATGAACTGTCAGGCTATGTCAACAATCGTCACTTCGCCTGTCAGACATGTCACTTTCTGCAGATGTATCAGTGCCTCTGAAATAGATTTGTGCTGCTGTTTTTTTTCTCATGAGGTTGGATGTGTGGTTTTTCGACTCGCTGATGTTTGTATGAGAATTTTGGTTCCTTTATAAGACGTGGGGCCATCAAATGTGTGTTGTTTTCTCAGATCGCCATACTAGCAAACCAGGGACTTTCCTCTATGACATCACAGCCCAGCTCATTATAGTCAAACCAAATTTCACAGAATTCACACTTTGAGTTGCCATTTTCACAAGTTCCTCCAGGATGATTGGGTTCAAAGTCTCATCGATGCTATCAGAAAAAACAAGGCTTTAATGGGAATGACCGTTCATAACGTTCGTTTCATAACCTCTTTAACACATTGAATACCGGCGGTGCTCACGGAATTATGTCGTAGAATACCAGCGTTCTAAGCCCTTTTTTACGTTTTTTTGTAGACTCACAGCTTATTATGTGATAGGGCCACTGAAATATGTTATGACTCGTTTGAAAGTGGAGACGCTGCCCTCTTAGTAGGTGAAAACTGTGTGTCTCTACGAGCTTTTATTGCCGAGTAAACCCACGCTAAACCGAAGTGGGTATCCATGGAATTCAGCTACAATCGGAGATATTGAGGTTTTTGTGAAGGGTGCGCTTCTTCAGAATGTGACGAGTTTGAAAGGGGATGAGTTGGTTTTAATCACAATTTGGTGCAAGGTTAGCTCTGACACACATCTTCCTGCACGTCAAGACACACCTCCTGCTCTAAACCATTACGACACCGGCAACCTATGCCCTTCGAAATCCACGTTTTTCACACAGACTGAACACAAGCTCTTTGCACACATGCAGAAGGTCGGACATTTGCTAAAATAGTTCCCGATGACTCCCGAAATAATAGCCCAACATTGACAACAAATCCCAATGATATGATGCTTAGATGTAGCCCATCCGATTCATATGTAGCCATCTATGCTAGCTTCTGGCTTTTCACATACAGGAAGACAGTTCAACATAGGGCAGGGGTGAATAATCAAATAAACTTATCTGGTTGGCGATCAAACTTCTAAATCGGAGCGCATTACTCCAATTACAATTCGGGTGCCATTTTGATCCAAGGAGCTGGTAAAGGTCTAGGTAGCAAGCCCAGAAAGTTCAAGATACTCCTGGCACGATATACAATGGTCTCTGTGTTTACCTATTGCGTGAAGTCAGACACAATACACGCTACCGATCGTAGGCTACTAGGGAAACAACAACATAGCACGATTCACGAATACGGCAGCACACCTCCTGCTCTGTCACACTACGACACCAGCAATCGATGCCCTTTGAAATCCCCGTTTTTCACGTGGACTGATCACAAACTCTTTGCACACATGCAGAGGGTGAGACATTTGCTAAAATAGCTCCCGATGACTCCCGAAATAATAGCCCAACATTGACAACAAATCCAAATGATATGATGCTTAGATGTAGCCTAGCCCATCCGATCCGAATCATATGCGGTGGCAGATGGACACTCCCAACTGATATCGCTCCCGGACGTGTAGTCCCAGGTGTTTCTATCACTCCCGGACGTGTAGTCCCACCCGGATCGATAGTCTGGCTAGTGGGAGCGAGCCGACAGGGGAGCGTCCTGCGTTGGGAGCGACAATCAGGGAATCGTGATATGTAGCCATGCTAGCTTCTGGCTTCTCACATACAGGAAGACACAGAAACTTATCTTTTTGGCGATCAAACGTCCAAATCGGAGCGCATTACTGCAATCACATATCGGGTGCCATTTGGATCCAAGGATCTGGTAAAGGTCTAGCAAGTCCAGAAAGTTCAAGATACTCCAGGCACTATACAATGGTGTTTACCTATTGCGTGAAGTCAGAGACAACACATGCTACAGTGACCGTACTAGGGAAATCAATGCAGGCAGCGCGATAGGCGACATGGGTTGGCATCCAGACATCTTGGTAAGTTAAATTAAAATATCCAAATCATAACACTCAAACATCATAACAATCAAACAACTTTGGACTGCAAATGTTGTCATTTATGTCCATCACAGAGCTACCAAAATCACATATATTGTCCATTGAAGGGTGTAGATTCAAAATATGATATTTAAATGCAAAAACGCATTTTTACGTTTTGGTATACAACGCATGGGCGTGAAAAACGCATTATTACGTCGTCGGTACTCAATGTGTTAATGAAGGCGAAGAGTGCCTTGGATTTCATCATACATCTCTAAGTTACGTCTAACCAAAGAGCACCTTCGCACTACTAAACGGAACAGCAAAGCCCTCTGACCTACGCCTTTGTTTAATACATACAGGTAGACTTGGAAAAACTGTCATTTTCACAAGATACTACCAAGTCAGTTATCACACAGAGCAGCCTCACAGATAACGCATTCAGAGAAATGGCGCTCACACACAGTCAAATGTGGACTTGAAATTGTGAGTGCACGTGACCAGAGGCGGAACAATAGTACAGAGGGCCCCAGGGCAAAACACTGATAGGGCCCCCCATACAACCTGCCAGAGTCATAATAAGGCCCCCACCACCAATACAGGAGGGCCCTGGGCCCAGGGGCAAATGCCCTGCTCGCCCCACCTATAACGCCACACCTGCACCTAATAAGAATAATGTAATTCCAACCATTCAACTGTACTGTAATGGAAGCACAAACCAGGCTAACTGAACACCACCACTCAGCTCAACACAACACAGCACAACATGGGCAGATTGTTTGTAGGCCCTTTTCCACTGTCCATTTTCTACTCGGTACAGCTCGACACGGCACGTCTCGCCGCCGTTTATCGCGTGTCGATTAGCAGGCATACTGCACGGCACAGCTCAAAAACCATTCCACGTTTTTTCGGAAGCAAGCTGAGCAGGTACAGTCGCTGCCTACTACCCAGAATGCAATGCGTCAGCTCGTCCTCTCCAGTGAATATAACAATCATGGCAGCCACCCGATCAACTACCTTAGAATCCTCTAAAGTGTATTTCTTTGATATTGAAATCGAAGGCAGAAATCAACATTGTGCCATCCGAAATATCGCACAAACTTTGTATAGCCTAGAACCACTAGATTAGATGTCTATCGGCCTACGCTAGTCAACTAGCTCACGTAAAGTAATGTGACAACATCAAAAACGTAACTCCAACCATACTCCGGGTAACACGGTTTGAAATGGAAACACCAACCAGCCTGAGTGAGCAGCTCCACTCAACTTGACACAACACAGCACAACACGTCCTGGTTGAAAAATGTCCGATGAATTTGTCGCCCCTATAGTCAGTGTTGCCAGATGTGTCTGATCAATTCTCGCCCAAAAGGTGCTCAAAAACCGCGCTAAATTCCACCCAATTTCAACAAATTGCATTGATTTCTATGGGCATAAAACTGCAGAAAAAAACGCCAAAAGGTCGATTTTCACCCTTTTTTCCCGCAGACGGCCATCTCAAGCAGCCCAATTGGGCGGGTAACAGCCCAATCTGGCAACACGGCCTACAGTGTGTGCCCATCAAGAGGACATAGACCACCTTGGGGCTGTTTGAGAGATGAGTATATGTATCTAAGCTTAAGTATACACTTGAGTTCATGTATGTCAAGTGCACTTAAAATTGGGAGGAAAAAAAGGAGCACCCAAGGGGATGTTCACATGGCCAGTGTTGCCAGATTGGACTGGTTCCCGCCCAATTGGGCTGCTTAGGATGGCCGTGTGTGGGTAAAAATGGCATTAAGCAGGAAAACCCGCCCAATTTTTGCCATAGACATCACCAGAATTGGGCGGGATATTGTGCGTCTAGGCGGGTTTTGAGCATTTTTTGGGCTGGAAATCATCAGCCTCATCTGGCAACCCTGCACATGGCGTGGGAATCAAACAGTGCTCAGGGGTTCAAGGGATGATGCGTCAAAATTCATGTGTCCATGTGAGTACATTAGACCTAAGTGAAGTCCAAGTAAAGAGTTCATTTTCAAAACCATTGGAAAACCACTGACATGTAATAGTCAGTGATCTTTTTTGATTGATTTGCAAGTGTTGACCCAAATATATTTATTGATATTATATTACATTACATTGCGCTTAGCTGACGCTTTCATTTGTTCAAAGCGACTTATTATTATTCAGGGTTTTGATTACAGTCCTCCCTGGAGCAATGCGGGGTTAGGTGCCTTGCTCAAGGGCACTTCAGCCATGGATGGAGGTGTAGGGAGAGGTCAGAGGGGATTCGAACTGGCAACCCCTAGATTGAAAGACCAACTCTCTAACCACTAGGCCACGGCTCCCCTCTATGATATGTATCCGCAAGTGTCTTATGTGTCTTATATCTTATCCCCGATTTGTTTAAAAACATCTGCCCAATGTAATGTAATGTAATGTAATTATTTATTTATTTCAGTTTCAAGTAGCATAGGGCAATTGGAACATGATAATTAGGCCTATGACACAAAAAACAACAATAGCTTAATAATAAAAGACACATTTTTAAAGCTTTTTTTTTTTGCAAACCTTGTTTAGAAGTTCTTCAAGTATTCTTC
The DNA here is from genome assembly GCF_034702125.1 of Engraulis encrasicolus. Lineage (NCBI taxonomy): Eukaryota > Metazoa > Chordata > Actinopteri > Clupeiformes > Engraulidae > Engraulis > Engraulis encrasicolus. Next base: position 5,496,300 of record NC_085857.1, on the reverse strand, counting down.
TAATAGCAGGATCCCAGAGTTATGGTCCGCTATTATAAACAGGAAGAGGCTTTGTCTGGGGACAGTGTTGCCAAATTGGGCGGTTACCCACCCTATTGGGTTACTTGGGATGGGCGTCGGCGGGTAAAAAGGAGAAAAAGTGGCCATTTGGCTTTTTTGTCCTGCAGGTTTGGGCATAGAAACCAATGCAATTTGTTGAAATTGGGCGGAATTTAGCACATTTTGGCGGTTTTTGAGAACCTTTTGGGCGGGATTTCAGTAGACACATCTGGCAACACTGTGTGGGGACTGAGGCATGCAGACCTGAGGGACTACGGAATGCCTCCACAGCAGTGGGAATCATGTAAGTGCTCTTAACCTTTGACCTTTTGTTTATGTCTGTCTGTTTGTGCGTCTGTTTGTGTGTGAGAGGCAGCCGGGTTTCTCACTGACCTGTGTGTGTGTGTGTACGTGTGTGTGTGTGCGTGCGAGTCTGTGTGTGGTGTTATTTTTGCCATCACTTTATCTCTGTGGGGTTTTTTGTTGTTATTTGTGGTGCTGCTAAATGCTGGCTGGTGGCACTATGTTAAAATTGTCTGAACCATTAGTACTCTGCAGTGCTGTCAGAACTGTTGGTACTGTGCTGTGCTGTCGGAACTGTTGGTACTCTGCAGTGCTGTAAGAACCGTTACTGTGCAGTGCTGTCGGAACCGTTGGTACTGTGCAGTGCTGTCTGAACCATTAGTACTCTGCAGTGCTGTCAGAACTGTTGTGCAGATGGGGACCAACTCCTGGAGCCGCTACTGTCGTGCGATCAATAAGAGAATAAGATCCCCATGATCCGTTAAATAATCATAGACAATACTCGCCTGGTTACCAGACCTACTCACACGTGTCTGCAAAAGCAACATGGGATTAACCTAGTTCTCACGCGATGCAAGCTCACTAAGTTGAGCGAAAATGCACGAAGGTCTGCTTGAGAACCAGGCTAGCATGGGATATTAGAAAATACCAGTTAAGGACAGAAATAGATGATGTAGTGTAAACAGTTGACCAATTATGACCCAGTAGATGTCAATGTCCTACGTAAGAGCACTACGTACAGTATTGAACCGTCTTATGGCTTCAGGGTATAGTCATGGGTAAGAGATTAGGGCGTCAGGCATGTATTCCAAAGGTTGCCCAACCCGCCAGATTAGTGGGGGGGGGGAGTAATTAACCAGGGCTCTTCCCCATGCTCCTCCATGACTGAGGTACCTGGGCCTGAGCATGGTACCGTCCCGCCGCACTGCTCCCTTGGGGCGCCATTGGGGGCTGCCCCCTTGTACGGGTGAGGCATAAATGCAATTTTGCTGTGTGCAGTGAACACCTGTGTGCTGTGGAGTGCTGTGTCACTATAACATCAATGGGAGTTGGAGTTTCCCAGATGGGCTTTGACACTTTGACATCTTCTACCATGGCCAGGAAGCACCTGGGAGATGACGGCTAGAGATGGGATTTATGGCTCTTTGACGGGATCCGGATCATAGTGGCTCGTTCCTTTCAAAGAGCCGTTCAAATAACTGGCTCTTTTGGCTCTTTTTTATTTTTTTATTCAGTGTTAAGAGTGTAAGAAATGTTCTCCACCTCTAGGTAATTTTGTCCAAACAACAAGTGATTAGGCCTATCGCTTCTAAAGACCGTTTCTGCCACTCTTTAGGGCAGACAATTGTGTTTTTTCCCAAATTTGAGTACTCACGTGAAGGTCGCGTGGTTGAAATTTATGAAAAATGAACGAAAATCCGGTTAAGTGGCTCCCCCAGCTGTGATCCGGTTCCCATCGTTCACTTCTGGGAGCCGTTCAAAAGAACCGGCTCATTCACGAACGACACATCTCTAATGACGGCACAGGACAGCCCCAACTACTTGCTGCTCACTTATTTTCTCATCATTTAAAAGAAAGAAAACACTTTTTTTCCCAAATTGAATTGTTTCTTTATTTCAAACCCCAGGGGATCCATATCATATTACAAACATCGCACAACACAGTACAAAAAAAAAAAAAAAAACAGAACAACAAAACAGATATTGCACAACTCCCATGTATTGTCTCACAAGCAGGCACCAGTGATTCCACATGTTGGAGAAAACTCTCACAGAGATTTGTGCAGGGCAATTAAGCTGTCTTGTTTTGTTTTGTTTTGTTTTTCACAAAACAAGACAAATGGCAGCTGCTTGGGACTGGGACTGGAACTGCTTTTCAGTGGGAGCTGGTGGGGTTGGGAATAATTTTTACGGGAGAGAGATGGAATTTTATTGATTTTTGTTTTTACTTCAGACAGGGCCACTGCTAAGGTTTTGGAGGAGCTAAGCATAACTGGTCAGGAGGCCTCCCTCATAATTAAATAATAATGAAAGTTATACGTTTTTAGTCAGTCAATTTCGATTTAGGAGGCCCCAATTTTGGGGTCAAAGTTGAGGCCCTAAGAGCGCTCTACTCTGCTTATGCCTATAGCGGAGGCGCTGACTTCAGCACAGGATGGGATTTTCTTTCTGGACAGGAGTGAAAATTCACTCCCATGTCTTGCTCTAGTGCGTTGTAATTGGTGGGAGCTCAGCTTGATGGGTGGGTCATGTCAGGGCCGGATTAAGATGGGCTGGGGTCCCTAGGCTTCAAGTTGCCGTGGGCCCCCCTGTATAGGAACATTCTCGACAAAATTCCATAGACAGCGTCATAGTTGCAAGATAGGAATTAAGGATAACATGACTGCTAGCTGTGGAGATGAGCATTTACAAGATTTAAAACTGTACTCGACATTACAGATTCGTTTTTCAACACTGCATCCTGTCACAGTTCTGCAATTATTTACTATTGTGCCAACCGGGGGCTCCTTTTAAGTGGGAGCCCGGAGGCCTGTGCGTTAATCCAGCCCTATCGACAGGACACTACTGTAGAAGAAATTCTTCGGAAAGGCCCCTCCTCTGTGACTAGCTTGGCTTGACTTTACTTGGGCCTTCCCTGCTAGCCTCCCTGGAACTGTGAAGGGATTTTGAACAAAGGCTCTTAAGTCACTGGAAAGGCCCTGGCACTTTATGCTCAACTGAGTAGTGTTTTCTAACGAAACCAAATTTGAAAGTATAATACATTTCTCGCCAACCCAAGACTATCACTAACGGTTACCTGAATGAAAAGCATTGAATGATGACATGCTGTGTGTGTTATGTTCCTCGATGTTTGTTTGCTGATACACAGAGGAATGGTGTGTGGACATTTTAGACAGCTAGACTGGACCCTTGTTCTCGAGAGCAAACCACTCAGCAACGTAAAAGGTTGCCAAATTTATTATTATTATTATTATTATTATTATTATTATGAAATTACACTTAGCTGACGCTTTCATTTATTCAAAGCGACTTACAACTATTATTTGTCAGGGTATTGGTTACAGTCCCTGGAGCAATGTGGGGTTAGGTGCCTTGCTCAAGGGCACTTCAGCCATGGATGGAGGTGTAGGGAGAAGTCAGGAAGGATTTGAATTTGAATTGCAACCAAGTAGGCCTACAGTACAACAGTACACTCCAGTTCCAAAGAGTTCTTGAACAAATACAAATTCTTGAGTTCTTCCTCTATCCGTCTGCTCCACATAACCACAGCGACCACACACACACACACACACACACACACACACACACACACACACACACACACACACACACACACACACACACACACACACACACACACACACACACACACACACACACACACACACACACACACACACTTCCTCCTTCTCATCCCATCCACCCCATTCTCTTTAAAATATTTCTCACATTACTCAAGTTGGCATGATTGCGGCCTGAAAAAAATAAAAAGGACACTGTTCCAATGACAATCAAAGGAAGCATTGTTTCTGTCTGACACACTGTCTGACTGCTCCACAATTCCATTACTAATCGTTTCCTTGCACTGTGGCCTTCACTGACAAATGTGTTTGTGAAAGCACTGCAAAACGGGTTAGTAATGTGTAAATTCCTTTAATTTGAATCTAGTACATAGTACTACTAGTAGCATTTATTGTCCCCAGGGAGAAATTCGTTCTCACCAACCAGGGTGAGAGCAGCGCCCATAAGAACACCTGTCAACCCACCTGTACATTACATACACAATACAGTATAAGAGAAGGGAAGGGAAGGGAGGGGTAGGGTAGACATGGACCAGGCAGGTAGACAGGCGGCATACATACTTTAACCCTCTGGTTGTGTTAGAAACATGGTTACGTTCATGGTGTTAACGGTCAAAATTGAACGCCTATACAAAAAAGATAATAATACATTGATTA